>NC_044564.1:65575946-65878062 GCF_007565055.1 Rhinopithecus roxellana | reverse complement strand
TTCTGAAACTGCATGACTATACGTGGTCTTTACCGTCTAGAAGTTCCCTTCAGGTGTTGTCAATATTTTTCTTTGTGAGGAAAGAAAAGCACTGATTTCTTAAGTGTATTAATTCTCCAAGTAGTTTTATTTTATAGGAGACACTTAGGATTTGCAAGGAATAGACGTGTATTCAAATGGAGAAACCCATGAGTATTAAAGCGAAGCCGTTGGGGAAGAGGAATTGCAAGGCAAGAGGGCAGTGGCTCACCTCCCTTCCCTTCCCTTCCCTGACATGCCATTCTCCCCTCCAAGGTGAGGACTGGATAAGGATGTGGAATCTACAATGGACTGGGAGAGACTGGATAAGCCTGAGATGTGAGCTTTCCAAACTTCACACCGAGGAGCCCCACTGAGTCTTTACAGGACACACCAGCTGTTCCCACCAAGAAAGGAAACAAAACTTTTTTTGTTGTTTCTTTCATGCCACCTCCCTCTGTGGAATCCCCTCTTCTGCATCATCTTTCACTCCTCTTTCATCAGGTCACAAATGCCACTATTCCATCCTTAGTCCTTTGTCCAAAATTGCCATTTTCACTCTGAGTTGGCACCTACGATGATGCTCACTCTATCTCTTGTTCCAAAGTGGTCCTTTCCTCCACATCAACAAAATGTCCTCTCTGGGGTACCTGTACTGGTGGATTTTGATTTGATTGAAATAACACACTAGGGTCTGAATCATAGACTTGAGGGCATAGTGGAGGTGGGGAACCTTCCACGAAGTTATTGCCACTATCTTTTTTTAAGACACATAATTCCTCTGTGTACATGTGAAGAAGGCTTCTTGGTGCTTGCTTTTTTGTTTTTTTGTTTTCGTTTGCTGTAGGGGTCAGAAATACAATTGGATATGGATGAGGCGGGGCAGGCTGCATAACTGGGTTAAACAGGCAGAGTTAACAATGGGAGGGTAGAGGTTGTGATGACCTGGAGAGGGACATTTACATTAAACAAGAACAGCTGGAACTGTAGGCAGCTCATGCGCTGCCTTTGCATATGAGGCTTGTTATTTTACAGAACACCCTCACTGCCTCTCCTACATGTGACCATTGAGGAAAATGCATGGGATCTGCATTGTTTTATGGCCCACGGCTCTATTGGATCCATCCCCACCACCTCTACCAGTGTCCTGTACCCACACCCCACAAGGTACAGAGATTATTCCCAGAAAGAGACTTAGAATTTTGAGGGAATCCACCCTGTACTTACCACATGTTTCTCCCAATAACTGTTTCTCACATTTTTATCCAATATTGCAGAATCAAAATTTTCTATGTTAGTGCAAAACGTATAAGCCTTTACACCTATTCAGAGAAATAACAGAAATGACAGGCCTGGAGCAGTGGCTCATGCCTGTAGTCCCAGCACTTTGAGAGGCCAAGGCAGGTGGATCACTTGATCCCAGGATTTCAAGACCAGCCTGGGCAATATGGTGAAACCCCATCGCTACAAAAAACACAAAACTTAGCTGGTTGTGGTGACATGTGCCTGTAGTCCCAGCTACTCAGGAGGCTATGGTGGGAGGTGGGCTTTGGGATGTTGAGACTGCAGTGAGCCAAGATTGCACTACCACTGCATTCCAGCCTGGGTGACAGAGTAAGACCCTGTCTCAAAACAAAACAAACAAACAAAAAGAATGACGATGCTGGAACGTTGGCATAATAAGAAATTCAAATTAAAATATTTGAAAACAAAATGTTAGCACAATATCCATGTCTACCTCAGTTCTTTGTCTTATTTGTAAAAATCACCTAAACAACCTGGTGTTTCCAGTACCCTACCAAATTATCCAGTATATTTCAATATCCCCATTTCTTAACTGCCTTATAATTATTGCTTGATTTATTAAATAGAAGACTGATTGAATTGAGAATGGTTGATTTTTCTATGCCAAAAAAGTCGACGTCTATTAAAGCATATTCTATGCAAGACAATGTAAACTGGATTTCAAGAAGGTGCAGAAGTGGGGGTATATGGACATATTGTGAACTTTTATTTGTGAAACTGCTGAGATTGTTTCATAATCCAGCAAAGTAATCAGTTCCAAATTAGTGTTCAGATTAGATAATGATAACTTAAACATGTCTCACCCTATTTGTAAACATAAGCACTCTTTTCCATTCCAGAGTTTTCAGAAAAACACACATATTAAGAAGTGTAGGGTTAAACCTAATTTTAATTATACTTCCTTTTTTTTATTTTTTGAGACGGATTCTAGCTCTGTCGCCCAGGCTGGAGTGCAGTGGCGCAATCTCGGCTCACTGCAAGCTCCGCCTCCCGGGTTCACGCCGTTCTCCTGCCTCAGCCTCCCGAGTAGCTGGAACTACGGGCTCCTGCCACCACGCCCGGCTAATTTTTGTGTATTTTTAGTAGAGACTGGGTTTCACCGTGTTAACCAGGATGGTCTCGATCTCCTGACCTCGAGATCCGCCGGCCTTGGCCTCCCAAAGTGCTGGGATTACAGGCGTGAGCCACGGTGTCAGGCGCTTAATTGTACTTTCTATTCTATTGATATCATAGGCAGGGTAAATGAAGGGAAAGGAAGTAATAGTCGCCTTTGCTTTCTTCTTTTGGAAGAAACAACATATGCAAACTAGAAGGTAATCACCTTTAATGAACGCAAATATTAATATTTTAATGTGTGCAACAAAGCCCAGAACAAGCAAGAATCATATTCAAATTAGGGGGGAAAACCCAAAAGATTAAAAAAACGTAAATAACATTCTTGGGTAGTAGGAAATAAGACCACAAATTTTTTTATAAACTTAGCAGTTTTACATTTTAGATGTTACTCTACAATCATCACAGAATTATAGCTAGCTCTTACCTAATTAACTAACTGATTAGACAGAATACAGTAGAGATGTGTAAACAATTCTTAAATGTTCTTGACTTTTTTTCTGATACATTTGTGTCCTTCACAAATACAACATATACATATATCTTCAGTTTTCCTGAGAAGTTCCAGTTATATCTACTCTTATCTCTAAAATTAACTTATTAAACTTGTAAGCACATTTAATTTTATGTCCTTATAAAAATTTAGCATAGAAGATGATTATTTAAGCAGAAAAATACCCAAATATGTTTTGAGGTTTGGAATAAAAGGTATACCACCAAATCCAGAGAGTACTGGAATCTCAGCTGTGAAGACACAAACCCATTGATCTGGTAGAGATCACATTAATATTCACAGTGATCTCTTGCCTGGGTAGCCTGAAATCAAACTAGGTTCTAGCTTATGTCATCGCTGGGAATACTGATCAAATCATGAGCGTGTTACCTGGGCCAGTGCCATCCGTGTGGGCCACCCCAGCTTTGGTGCATCTCCCCTTCTTGCTCTCTGTTGAGGCGGCACCATTCCCACAGGCTGCCCCTCCGGTGAGAAACCTCAGTGCATATTCTCTGTTGGGTTTAAAGGAAGGTTGTGAGGAGAAATAAGTCAAATCAATAGCACCTGTTAGAAATAACCAAGCCGCCAATGTCAAGATTTTCCTGTTAACAGTGACAAAGGTCCATCACAGAGGATGGTAGAGGGCAGGAAACATTTCAAATAAGAGGGAAACAGTTTTGTTGGCAGCAATGTAAGAGTAGAGTTACCATTTGTTGAATTATTACTGAGTCATGCCCTGGGCTGTCTTTTACTTGTATTATCTTATTCAATCCACATAAGACTGATAGAAGTATACTGATAATACTCTTATTTCACAGATGAGAAAACTGAGGCACAGAGAGATGAAGTGATTTGTCCCAACAAATAGTGGGAAATAATAAATTTAAATAGCATCTGACTAGAAGACCTAAACTTCTTAACATATGTCTTAAAATTTGGTCCAACGAAGTATGTGTGTGTTTTTTTTTAAATATTATAGAACTTGAAGATTTCAGAATTCTCTTAACCCCAAATTTTAACTACAAACCAAAGCAACCATTGATCTCTGTTTTCTAGGATTTGTGTGATGTGTAATAATAGTTTGGTCACCAATTTCAATTTCAAAATTATACACCTCAATACATTTTGGTGAAGGTGGACATTCAAAACTCAATATATTGTCAGTTATTCTACTACCATATTTTAAAACTGAATTCATCATTGGGCTTTTAGTGAAACAACAAGAGTAATAGCTATAATTTATTAAGGACTTATTACTGTGGGTTAGAACCTGTGCTTAGTATTTTACAGCCATTATTTTCAATTAAATTCTCAAAAATAAGCATAATCATTTCCATTTTACAGATGAAAAAGAGAGATTCAGAGATTAAGCAGTTTACTCCAAATTCATGCATTATTAATATGATGGACCCAAGATTCAAACCCAGGTGTACCTGAATATGAAAGACATGAACTGCAGTGTGGGATGCTATGTTGTGACTCTGGTTAAGACCTGGTTCAGGTAGGTGACCAGGTCTCTCACTGATGATGTTCTCATACATGTCAGGATTATGAGAATGCCTGATTGCTTTGTGCCTTTGTGAAAACTAAAGCATCCAGAAGTCACAGGACAGAATTATAGCATGTGTAGTGCTCTGCATTCTTGAAGCCTAACATTCTTCAGAGGCAAGAGGAGCACAGAGCCAATACTAACTCTGCCTTGCCCCATGGCTTTGCAGGTACCCAAGATTTGGAAGTAGCTTCATGTGTTCACCAAGAGATGGTGGTGGTTAACTGTTGGCCCAGAAGCCTAATTATGATGAAAGTGGGCTTCCAGGCCTCAACAAGTTTTCTTTCATAGTAGGTGCCCTGAGGAGAAAGGAGGGGTTTTGGGTATGGACTTATTGTTTGAGCCTGCCGTGCAGGTGCAGGTGCCTTCTGCGAAACAATTAACTCCATTGATGGCAATGCCTGGCCTTACACATGCCAAAGCCAACACATATTGCTCTGGGCAGGTATGGAAGTCAACAGTGAGGCATAACCAGGTGGGGGTTCAGGATCTCAAATGGCCTCCTCCTCCTCCTCCTCAGAGCTGAGAGAATTAATCATGGCCACGCTGGAGAGCAGACTACCTACAACATACTGAAAAACTGATCTGTGAGTTTGGACAGACAAGTGTCAAAGCTCTGGCACTGGGGCAGATGCATCTATTTTCAGAAGTTTCTCCACAAATGGAGAACTGTTTGTCTTAAAGGTGGAAAATTACATGTATTTTACTATTTTAAAGAAGGTATATCTTAATTGCCTTTCCTGCAAAGGAGGAAAAGGAATCCTATGAACTTCTTTGGATCTTTCTTTCTTTCTTTCTTTCTTTCTTTCTTTCTTTCTTTCTTTCTTTCTTTCTTTCTTTCTTTCTTTCTTTCTTTCCTTCCTTCCTTCCTTCCTTCCTTCCTTTCTTTCTTTTCTTTCTTTCTTCCTTCCTTCCTTCCTTCCTTCCTTCCTTCCTTCCTTCCTTCCTTCCTTCCTTCCTTTCTTTCTTTCTTTCTTCCTTCCTTCCTTCCTTCCTTCCTTCCTTCCTTTCTTTCTTCTTTCTTTCTTCCTTTCTTTCTTCTTTCTTTCTTTCTTCCTTTCTTTCTTCTTTCTTTCTTTCTTCTCTTTCTCTTTCCTTTTCTTTCTTTCTTTTCTTCTTTCTTTCTTTTCTTTCTTTCTTTCTGAGATGGAGTCTCACTCTGTCGCCCAGGCTGGAGTGCAGTGATGTGATCTCAGCTCACTGCAACCTCCACCTCTCAGTTCAAGTGATTGTCCTGCCTCAGTTTCCCAAGTAGCTGGGACTACAGGCACGCACCACCACGCCCAGCTAGTTTTTGTATTTGTAGTAGAGATGGGGTTTCACCATTTTGGCCAGGATGGTCTCCGTCTCTCGACCTCATGATCTGCCCTCTTCAACCTCCGAAAGTGCTGGGATTACAGGCGTGAGCCACCACACCCAGCCTATTTATTTCTTTTTTGTTTTCTGAGGAAATATAGATAAGAGGGTAAAACATATCTTAAAAAAAAAAAAAAAAAAAAACATTTCTGTGATTTTTCAACGAGGAATTGTTAAGTGCCTTATTTCACATGGCTAAGCTTCATCTTCAGACTTGACACTTCTGCAAATCAAATGCTTATAAGCAGAGGCCACAGACATGGAAATACATCCAGCCAACTAGAAAGGGGCAGAGTATAGGAGTGTAGTCCAGTCTTGCTTTGAAACACTCTTGAGAGAAAGATCATTTATGAAACACTTATGAATCTCATATAATCTGGCACTACACAGTATCTTGGACATCAGTTTTTCAGGCTTCTTGAATTCCAACGTAGGGAAGATAGTTCACTTTAAAGCAGGAGCCAAGATGGACCATTCTCATTTTCTCATTTTCTCATATAATCTTATTAACAACAACTATGCCAGCACCAGGATTTGTACTGGGGACACAAGAGTAAGCAAAATTGGCCCAAGCTTTCTTTTTCCTTGGTTCAGGGCAAGGCTTCTAATGAGTGTTTCCTGGTTAAGTAGAATCTGAGAGCAACTCTAGTTCAATAGAAATAAATGAGGCAAATGGTGACAAATGCTCCAAAGAGAACCAAAATTTGTGGGTGAATTACTAAAATTCTCGAGACCTCTGTATCTTCATCTATGAAAAGGAAACAATAAGACCTACCTTAAAGTTTGTTGTGGGGAATTAAATGAGATCATTTATTATGCCTGGTATGGTCGGGCGCGGTGGCTCACGCCTGTAATCCCAGCACTTTGGGAGGCCGAGGTGGGCGGATCACCTGAGGTCGGGAGTTTGAGACCAGCCTGACCAACATGGAGAAACCCCATCTCTACTAAAAATAAAAAATTAGCTGGGCGTGGTGACACATGCCTGTAATCCCAGCTACTTGGGAGGCTGAGGCAGGAGAATCACTTGAACCTGGGAGGCAGAGGTTGCGGTGAGCCGAGATTGTGCCATTGCACTCCAGCCTGGGCAGTTAGAGCAAAACTTGTTCTCAAAAAAAAAAAAGAAAAGAAAAGAAACAAAAGGAGTATGCCTGGTACATAATAGACCAGAAAGGATGCTAGACATTGTCGTGATCAGTTTTGGATCTGTCTCCCCTTGACCTTTTTATAGATGAATTTATGGACAGCCCCATAGATTGAGGCCAAACTTAGTGCCCCTAAGGTTCTAATTTCAAAGGGGATAAAAACAGAGTTCGACTTCTTAAAATTCTCAGTCTCCTGTCTGATTAGCACTGTATTTCAGCCTTCCTTCCTCCAGTGCACCTTCATCAGGCATCACCTCCACATCACACTTTATTAGTTTTCTCTTTCTTTGCACAGCAGGGATAGAGGACAGGGAGGGTTTCCCCTTTTCTGATTCCCAAGATCACCGTTGCTCTCAGTCCCTGCTGAGGGAGCAGGCTTGTCATTCGGGGAGATTTGAAAATCAACCCTAGGACTTGGCTTGCCAGTATGGATGTGTGGGCAGCAGCCAAGCTGAGAAACAATCTGGACATCACATTGGCCAAGAAAAGGGGACGTCCCTCTGGGAAATATGCCTGGCTCTGTTTGTATTGGCTTTCAGAGAACTCTTCTGACCTGACATGGTGCTAACTTGGTATTGTGGGAAAGTCTGTCTGACCATTGGCTTCCTGCAGTTGCCTTTTGCTTATGCCAAGGGAAGGACCTAAGAAGCAGTGTGCAGATATGGTCTCCAGGGAGAGACAAGATCCCTCCTTCTGTCAGCACGAGCACCCACCTCCCCTTGTTTGGATGAGAGAAGAGGAGACCAGGGAAGAATTTAACCCAATCTCGGGAATGTTGCATGCTCAAACTAAAAGTTAAGTTTTTCACTTCTTGGCTTAACCTAAAATGTAGGCGCTAGCCCTCCAGTTGGCTGCCATGGGACAAAGGTTGTTTTTCTGGCTAGGGCCAAAAAGAGTGGAATCTCAGCACAGAGTAAAATTTAACCTTGGTTTTTTTGTTCGTTTGTTTTTTCCCTCTTATTACACCTTTGACCCCAAACCATGCTCCTCCTTCCCTCTCTACCTCTTTTTCTCACCAACTTCCTGATCAGTCTTCTCAAGTTGCAGCTATGAAACTAGAAATCCATTCCCTGCCTTTGACTTATTGGCATTCCCATGATTATTGGTTAATCGCACAAGAATTAAATGAGTTTTGCTTGGCAGGAGCAGAGAGGAGGAGCAGGTTTTAGGGGGGGAAAAGCAAAGTTTATACGTGTTAAATTACCTAGGCCTTATCTGACCCCTTTGAACACTCAGTCCCCTCTTTGCTGTCCTCTCCCCTTCCCTCCCCAGTGCTTGGTAAAATGCAAATTCTGGTTCTCCAGAGTATCCCAGCTGATCTCTCCCTCTGCCTGGTTCCTTCTCACTAACAGAAGGGGAGTTAGAGAACTCGTACACCTTGAAGTATGAATGACACTAGTCACTAATCTCTTGGCCCCATGCTTTCCACTTTCCCCAAGGTGTTTTCTTGGGCTGACTTCATTTAATCTCAGGATCAGGTAATGACACTCTGTAGTAGGTAAGAGTTAAGGACTGGCGATATGACATAGAAAGACATGAGTTACAGAGCCAGATAGATTTGGGCTCATTCTAGCCTTGTGTATTTTGGACAAGTTAACTAAACACTCTGAGCTCTGATATCCCCATTGAGTAGAGATAATATACCTTTGCAAAAAATATAATATATGGAAAGCATCTAGCTTGGTGCCACATAGCAGACACTTAGATACTTAATTATCAATGTGATCATTATTATTGGGCTGCTCTGTGACCTCCTGAGCGCAGTGTTAGGTGAGGGATGATTGTTAAGGAAGGCTACAATACTGGGAGGTATTATTACCACAGCTGCCTTGACCTCCCCATTCTTTTTGTGTCCTGAGGCTCCCTCTGAGGAAATCTGGCAGACCAAGAAGTTTATGAGGGAGAAGCAAGCAGAGGGAATGTGCTGCTTGGCTTGGAGCCACCACCAAGTGGTGACTGGCTTGGTCACCCAGGGACATACAGGTTTCATTCACCCAAGGAGACCAGAGGGACAGTAGCCTGAGGCTCTTGGATAATGAGCAAAATTAGCTGCTCTCTGTTGATGTTGGGGACTTACTTTCTGAGGGGTTCCCAGCTTCTCTGGTGACCCCCACTTCCACAGGCCACCATTTTCTTTCTATGCCAGTGATTCTCAATACTGGCTTCATGTTCGAATCTCATAAAGGAGTGGGCCTGGCTAGTGGTAACAGCTCCCCAGGTGAATCAAATGTGCAGAGTTGAGAATCACTGTTTGAGACCCAGCCTGAGCTTTTTGGAGCTTCACCTGCAGAGGCAAGCTTGGGTTTTTGGTTGTGCTGTTCTCCCCCAGATGGATCCCAAATGATTACTGAAGCCTAATGTAATTATTTATGTTGCTTAACTTGTGGCATCCTTTAGAACCATGTATTGATTTATTTTTAAAGGCAGACACTCCTTATTCCAACAAGCACAGCCTAATATGGCATGGCCATATTGCTCAGGTAGTATATGTCTTGCTTCCAATTTAAGAAAGAGGAGGAAGAAAATCATTAAGTTCTTTTCTGGAGCAACAGCAGAGAGTAATCTAGAGTATTAAATATATCTTGATGAGGAGAAGTTGAGGAAACCTTCCTAGATGACTCTTCTATTTCTCTGAACTGGTCAGTTAACCCGGACACAAAGCCTCACACATAATGATGGACACCTTGTCTCCTATGAGGCCTCCATTGTTTAAGCTGCTCTTTGTGAAAAAGCAGATGCTCTCCAGTCCACACACCTGTGACCAGAACCTGAACACTAATGGTTGACCAAGTTCCTACCCTCATTGCAAAGATGTAGCTGTGACATCCCCAATTTTTGGGAAACTATATTTTACTCTAAAGAGCTAATGTGAAAGTTACTGTAAGCACAGTAAGTATAAAGAAAAACTGAGCTTGATAATACTGTTGATATTTTATCTGAAAAGCTTATCTAGAAGGATTGGGTCATCGTTAGTGTAAAATACTGAATTTCTATCACATGGAAGACTGATGTAACTTAGACTCAAGGAAACACAAGTTGAATAAGGGTTAGAAGTTAAAGGAAGACACATTTCCACTGAGTATTCAGGAGATCCACTTGCTTGCTGAAGGTGGAATGAATGAGATCACACCATAGCATCTGTTCAGCAATCAGTAGCTCAAAGGTCAGAATGGTGAGTGCCGAAAGGGGAGCACCTGGATTACTTGTTATACCCAAGACATTCACCTGGTCAATCAAAAGTTAATTAGCTTGATTGAGTGTTCCACGTGTATACTTATTTCAAAACATCATATTGGCCAGGCACGGCTTACACCTGTGCTGGGGTTACAGCTTACACCTGTAACACCAGCATTTTGGGAGGCTAAGAAGGGCAGATCACTTGAGCCCAGGGATTCGAGACCAGCCTGGCCAACCTAGCAAAACTCTCTCTCTACTAAAAATACAAAAATTAGCCAGGCATGGTGGCACATGCCTATAATTCCAGCTACTTGGGAGGCTGAGGCATGAGAATCGCTTGAACCCAGGAGGCGGAGGTTGCAGTGAGTTGAGATCATGCCATTGCACTCCAGCCTGGACAACAGAGCAAGACTCTGTTTAAAAAAAAAATCATATTGTACACAATAAATATATATAATTTGTATATATTATAAAATTTATTCAAGCATTCTATCTATCTTCATTGTCCAATATATATCAGAAACTTGAAAGGGTCTAGAGATTCATATATGAATAAATTATGGTACTTAGCTCATAGACACACTTAAGCGAAATAAATAAACAACAATACAGTATCAAATGGAGATCTAAAAAAGTGAAAAGGGCAATACATTCTCTTAGGGCAATTCAGTTTGGGCAATGCAGAGGTAAAGTAGGGCATCAGGCCTGAAGGAAGCTTCTAGAAGGAGTTGACATTTGAGCTAGGCCTTTAAGAACAGGTAATATTTAGCCATGTGGGGAACAAGGGAGGGCATTTTAGTTGGTGGTAAAAAGTGACGCACAGCATTGGAGTGTGGAAGTGTCCTTATGTTCTGAGAAGAACGTGTTGTGTGTTGATTTCTCTAGTAAACACATGAGGTACATGAAGGCAGTGGGGGGGGGGGGGGGGGAAGATATCCTGCAATCTTTAAACTCCAACCAAGGTATATAAATGCATCTTATTGGGTTTTTTTCTACATAATTATTTTTATTTTTAATGTCCAGAATGTGTAATATAAGGGCCAGCGCTTCCTCCTGGACTCAATTTTATAAATCCTCAATTGGTTGGTGAGGCAATAGGGATACTTTTTCTTGTCTCATTTGGTGTCTGGAAAAGCTTCTTTCAGGTCCTCAGTGGTCATCTGATCAAATGGAATTAAGTTCCTTATCTTCTCCAGCTGTTTCTCATGTTCTCCAATCCTGGACTTTGAGAGAGACACCCACTCAGCACAAATTTTCACAACTTCATTTTCTTCAGCATACACCTGGGCAGTATATTTATCCTCTGGTACAGGAAACTTCAGGGCATTAAACTTCTTCTCAAAGTCATCCACCAAGCCTGCCTTGGCCACATTGGTCTTGTAGTAAGTCCAGTCGATAGCTGGTGGATTCTTAGGTAAAATAGCCAATCTGGAGGTAAGAGTCTCATTCCAGGATATCAGGGAATTAGCAATGGCCTTTTGGTTTCAGGGTATGATCTCCCAAGAAGTTACCCAGTCAGTGGTTTTTAGAGCAAGTTTTTGCCCAGCCATCTTGGGATCCTTCACCTACCCCGGTGGCCCACAGTCCACAGCAGCACCTAGCGGCTCTTACTGGATTTTTTAGTGCAGTTGTGGCTATGTATTAACATTTAGACTTTATGCTTCAGGAATGGGGAACAATCACGGGTTCTGGAGGGTAGAGGAAGCCATAATCTAGAAAAACGATGGAATTGCTTGGTACAGGGCACCACGAAAGCTTAACTGTCTCTGTGATAGTGATTTCTCCCTCACCCTCTGCACTTTTCCCCATAGCGAGTTTCCCCAGGCCCATTGTTTTCCAACTTAAGAGTCTTTAGATTCCTTGTAGATTCATGAAGATGGAAATGAGGGATTCATGAACTATTTTCAACACTGCAATAAGTTCAAATAAATTATGCACTATCACCATCACAGAGACAGTTAAGCTTTGGTGGTACCCTATAACAAGCAATTCCATTATTTTTCTAGATTATGGCTTCCTCTACTTTCCCTGTGCTTGTTCCCCATTCCTGAGGCACAAAGTTCAAATTTTAATATATGGCCACAACTGCCTTAAAAAAAAAACCAATAAGATGCATTTATTTACTTTGGTTGGAGTTTAAAGCTTTGCAGGCTGTCTTCCAACCCACTGTTCACATGTACCTCATGCATCCACTGGAGAAGTCAACATACAACACACGTTCTTCTCAGAACACAAGGACACTTCCACACTCCAATGCTGTGCATCATTCTTTACCACCACTTAAAAGGTTAGCACTAACCTTTTCATCAAAGCAAAAGAACTCTTGCTTTAGTTACAACTCTTCAGTAAGGGCCCCTAGCCATCAACTTTGGGAAAGTCTTCCTCTTAAAGAACTTACATGGTATAGGATTTATAGGTATGCGCTTTAGAGGCAGACAGCCTTGAGTTTGAATATTAGCTGCCACTTATGAGCTATATGACATTGGAAAACTTATTTAATCTCTGTAAGCCTCACTTTCCATGGTTAACTCATAGGATATATTGTGTGTCTGTTGTATCTGTCAGTATATTCTTAATTCATAGAACATATTGTATATCTGTCAATTACACACTTATATTGTATAGTGTGTCTTATGTAAGTATAGAGTGTTGCCTGCCTATAGAAAATAAAACTGCTGCCAGGTAAATCACAATCTTTTATGTGTCCATCAGCATCATTGGCCACTATTGGTCCTTCCTATTTGGGGTCTCCACTGAAGGTCTTTAAGGTAGGGTGCTTCTAGCATTCAGATGGCCACACCCTTGGCTCTCTGATTTGCTGCTGTGTCTGCTGATAACTATATTTGAGTGCCTCTGAGCTCCCTGGTGATAACCCCAGTGCCTTGCTGAGCACATATCCTGAGGGTGGTCGATTGCCTCCATCTTGCAGAGGCCAGAGGGAAACACTCTCAATGCCGTTTTCCACCCAGCTCATTAGTCAACTTCAGGACTTCAAAAGACATGCTCTGTTTGACTCTGCTGTTCTCTATACATGACACGTATACAAATGTGTTCAATGCACACTTTCTATGCTTCATCATGGCTTTGGAAGCTGTACTAGAGACTCAGTGGTGTTATGCTTTTTAGTCTACATTGCCTAAGAGAACTGATACAGACGCTAAGCAAAGGGGTGGTAGATACGGATGTCATTTAATATTACAGTCATATGGCAAGTCTGAAAATGGTCTTGTCAAAGTTAGTGGTGTGCCCTAAATGGCTTTTTCACATACCATAAGTCTGTCTTGAAAATGATTTGAATTTTCACTTTCTTTTATTCAATTGAGTCCTAGGAATATAGACACATGGACAACACGTATCCAGCACTGTTCATTGTATGGTGCTGGGTAAACATAAAATCATTCTCTTTGGACAGCTGCCCATGTACTTTACTGTTCATGTGCACTTTCCAACCTTTCAGTGCTGGCAAAACATAAAAAAGTCAGGAAGTCTCACCTGAACAAGCTTTCTTGGGCAGATTTTTGGCAGATAATGCTTCCTGTTACATAGGAAATGCTTTTAAGCTTAGCTTCATTTTTAGTACTTTGGTCTGCCTACTAAGCTATGAATTCTGTTTGGTTGCTAGTAACAAATATTAGAAAGCAAAACAAACAACAGCAACAATGACAAAATGGTGGCTTGAAGACATTGGGGGTTTATTTTTGTCTCATGAAAAACACATTTGGAGATGGGCACTGAGGCTGAGGCTGGCCGTGAAAGACTTAAGGCCTTTCTAGCTTTGTGCTCTTCCATTCGTAACACTTTTTTGTTTGTTTGTTTGTTTTTTGAGACAGGGTCTTTCTCTGTTGTTCAAGCTGGAGTGCAGTGGCACAATCAGATCTCCCTGGCTCAAGTTCAAGTGACCCTCCCACCTTAGCCTCCCAAGTAGCTGGGACTACAGGCTTGTGCCACCATACCCCACTAATTTTTGCATTTCTTTTAGAGACAGGGTTTCATCATGTTGCCTAGGCTTGTCTTGAACTCCTGGGTTCAAGTGATCCACCGTCCTTGTCCTCCCAAAGTGCTGGGATTATAGGTGTGAGCCACCGCACCCAGCCCTAGGGTATAACTCCTGTCCTCCTGCTCTCAAGATGACTGCTGGTATGCCAACAATCATGTCTATGTTCAGACAGGAAAAACTGGGTGAGTAAGAGGCAAAAATGTGCCAATTTTTGTTTGAAGAGATATTTGGGGAGTTCTTCTCTAATTTATACACGTATCACATTGATCATAATACAGTCACATGACATCCCCCAAATGTAAGGGAGGTTGGATACATACTTGGATAAACCCATTTCCTCCTTCAGTAAAACTGATGTTTGTTCACAAGGAGAGAATGGCCATTGCGTAAGTAAGTAGCACCCCCTGGCACATCTACCTTTAATCCTAGCTAGACTTTTTACTCATCCTTTGTTAAAAAGTCTTAAGGGGAAAATGGAAAAGTAAATCAACCTTCTAACCATAAGCAGATTTGAAATTATTAGAAAATAATGAAGAGCTAACTAATTATTTCCAAATCTACAACACCATATTTGAGAAGACTTCCCTTATTTTGTTTTCACTATCCCCTAAGCACTTGTAATCTTAAACCTACGGGGTCACATTGTATTAATTTGTTCTCTTGTACATATTCAGTGAAAGTTTCGTGATGTTTTGATCTTGTTTTAGGGAAGAAAGACATTTGGATGGAAGATAACATGGAAACTCTAGGCTCCAAGCACAATGCCTAAAATCATTTTATTGCTTTCTTATAACAGTTGCAATGAGTTAGGCAGTAGGAAGGAAACAAATAATGCAACCTGTGACAGAAACTGCATGGTGGTATAGTGCAGGGTTTTTCCATTATCTTTAGTGGTAAAATTGTGTCTTCAAGTGAAATTATACTGAGGACGTTTAACTATACAAAAGAGATAAAAAGCTGACTTTCTCTAGTTGAAGTAAGACTGGAGGACCCCTCTACTCTTTTCACCTGCTCCCTATCTCCTTCATGATCTTTGGGGCACAAGACTACAAAAAGAAAATTTGAAAATCACCATTTCATTAGGTATTTGTCTCAGCTCTGCCATTAGCTGGCTCTGTGACTGTGGACAAATTACTTGCCCTCTCTGGCCCCAGGTTTCTGATGTAAAACACAGAAGGGCTGGGTCAGTTGATCCTGAAAAGTCCATCTAGCCTATGTTTCTAGGATTTTCCTGGCTACCAGTGTGTACATAGTCAACTTCTAGTGATGAGTGTTATCTGTGCTTTTCTCATCAAAATGGCTGGAGGCAAAAGAAAAAAAAATCCATCTATTAGTATTGACTACAAAGAAAAATGGGAAACAAGGATGCTTTTCTCTTAAATATTTTCCTGCTCATAGAAAAAAAAAAAAAAAGAAGGAAAGTTGAAGTGAAATTCAAATCCCACTGCAGCATTTATGACATTGATCTAGATCTATAGAAGGAAGCCAAGGCTAGTGAAAACTGTCAATTTCAGAACATCTATTATCTGCAAAATACAACAATAGTTCTTTCATATTTTATTTCATTTAAATTACACAAGACTAATCAGAGGTGATACGATTTCTTTTATTACACAGGAATCTGAACCAAATTTATTCTGGATCAGAACTTACATCTTCTGGCCAGGCGCGGTGGCTCAAGCCTGTAATCCCAGCACTTTGGGAGGCCGAGACGGGCGGATCACGAGGTCAGGAGTTCGAGACTATCCTGGCTAACACGGTGAAGCCCCGTCTCTACTAAAAAATACAAAAAGCTAGCCGGGCGAGGTGGCTGGCGCCTGTAGTCCCAGCTACTCGGGAGGCTGAGGCAGGAGAATGGCGTAAACCCGGGAAGCGGAGCTTGCAGTGAGCTGAGATCCGGCCACTGCAGTCCAGCCGGGTGACAGAGCGAGACTCCGTCTTCAAAAAAAAAAAGAACTTACATCTTCTTTTATTAATTTTCCATTGAATGAGTTGCACCTGGGGCTGGCTACTATTAAAAGCTCAGAATCCCAAACCTAATAAGGCCGCAGGTCTGTCCTAAGGAGCTTTAGTAACTTCTGCCCTTTAAGTCTGGTGTGTTTTCCTTGATACTGTAGATCTCAGTGTTTGTCTCAATTTTCGTTCTACGTTGAAATTAATGGGGGAGGGGTTGATTAAAATTTAAGTGTTTCTGTCCCCCTCCCACTCTACACTACTTCATTTGGGCAGGATCTGGGGTGGATTCCAGGCATCTGCATTTTAAACTGACTGCTCATAGCTCTGTCACCTGGCAAAGTTAGGAAACCACAGCTTTATACCGATGAGGGTTATTGATGCGAACTGCCGCCTTCATAGCAAGATGGTGGGCCCTGGTTGGTTGAGCACTGGGCCTCTTTTATTTTTTGTATATTTGGCATATTGTAGGCATTTTCAAAAATATTGCAGACTAGAAGAAGAAGAGGAGGAGGAAGAGAGAAGAAAACTTGTATAGCACTGAATTCACTCACACCGTTGAAAAATAGACTCCATAACAGGACACACGAAAAGAGAAGGGGTCCATTCCAAGGGAGAAACTGTTATGGGCATTTCAGGATTTTGATGAGATGGCCAAGACACAGCCCCTGTCTCCTCCCACCCCCATTCATTCTTCTTATGCTGATTTATTTTGTGTAAGAATTTAACACCTGCTTGTTCTGTCCTGCTCACCAAATCCACTACTACTAGTATAAGTTGCTCCAGAGCCAGAATCTGGTCTACTGTTCACTTTTGTACTCCCAGTACATACAACAGTCTCTGGCACATAATGAAGGGAACGAAAAAAGAATTATGTGATGGCCTGAACCACAGCAGGAAGGAGTGAGATTGGAAGGGATACAGGCTAGTCTTGAGTATTGCAGGACTCATGAGGCAAAATGCTAAGTTACTCCAACACTTAATTAGCTATTTTTATTAAGTGTCCAAGCCTCCTTCATTTAATGGGTGTTTTACTGCTTTTATCTCAAGAAAGATGGCAGAAGTTTGTGTCTTTTGGCTTTGATCACATTATTTCTGGGTTTTGTTACTTAATAAGGCAGAAGTTTAAATTAACATCATTCTCCATTGCCTGTTTTTGGGTTAGCTGTACAGTATAGAGTGCTGGCAATTTTTCAATGGAGGAAAGAAAAGGAAACCTCTGTTTGGGAGCTTTAGGGGGAAAGGAGGGAAAGCCATTTACCTGAGCCCCTGGGGCTACATCTGCTTCTCAGAAAAGATCTGCCATCAAATCAAGTCACCTGACCCCTGTGGGGGTTACAACTCAGGGACAGGTTGAAGGAGGACTGGGCCAGCTATAGCCTTCAATTGTCAAGGGGGAAAAGAAGGTTGGAAGGTGAATTCACAGTCATTTCTGTGTTCAGGGCCTTCTTACACTTTATAGCTGAGGTAAAAAATGTTGTCAGACTGAACAAAAGCCACCTCTGCAAGTCCCCTCTTAAAATGTGAAATTGCCTGGGCTATGATCTGAGATTTATGCCAACTGAATGTGCATTTATTTCTTTTTTCCCTCTTCAGTCACTCACTGCAGGGTTAGCTTGATGGTTTGCAGAACATGGTAACACTTACTTGCTGCACTTTGGATCACTTCAGCCAAAGGTTTGTTGCTGTATTAATTGGCTTCAAAGAAAACATCGCCTTCACTTAAACAGTTTGAATACCTCTTGTTGAATCATAGGCCTGAGTCAAGTGTTATTAATTCAAGAATCTTTTGTCCATATCAGATAAACGTTGCCATAGCAAATGTAGCGTAAACAGATCTGTTCAAGTCACAACAACCTATAGAAGCCCACAGACAAAGCAGGACCAGTTTTGTCTTCACAGAAGGCCTGGTGCTGCATTAAATGCTATCCAGTTGGCCTGGTGTATAGCCACATGAACCACGTGCTGATGAATGGAACCTGGGATCCACAGATCCCAGGCAGAAGCCTTTGTCATCAGGTTTTATCAAATGTGAACAGTCAGTGGAACATCTGGCTTTAATACTGATAGAAACTGTAGGATTTTGGCTGTTCTCTGGCCTTGCATATTTTCCATCCTCTCTATCAGCACTTGTCAGTGATTTGATGAAGTTAAATCGACTGCATCTGATTCTTTGAGTGCAAGAAAAATTGCAGAACGCTTGCTCCTATCTCTCACCCTCACTCATAGTAAGTTTGCAGGGAGTTGGTTTGGGTCATGAGCCTGAGAATTTAAGGAGGAAAGGGGTGAACAGAGAACCTTCCAAAGCCTCGTCTCAGACGAACACTCCTTTTGCTCAACAATCAAAGACAGCTTACTTAAACTCCAAGGGCGATGCCACTGAACCAGTAACAGCCTTTGCTGGTTTGATTGCAGCCAAGGAGAAAAACATGGCAAGAGAGAGGCCCATGACTGAAATGAGTTTCCAGGGCCTTTTGCTCTCAGCTTTCCCCGGAGGACCTTCTCAATCTCACCAACCCTCTGCCGGTCCAGTTGATGTTGTCTGGCACAACTGGCAATCACAGTGCAGAAAATGACAGGACCCAAGTGAGGATGGAGATTGAATTCACACCTCATCACATCCCATAAAGGGCAATTTTTCAAGGTCAGTGTTTAGGTGAATTAAAGGAACAGGGTTTGGCAGAGGGCCCTCTGCTCAGCCCTCCCAGACCATCCATCCAGCTGCTGCTCTTTGTGTGCCTGAACTCTTGTGAGAGCACTCAGACGCACGCGCAGACCCCATGGGTTCTGGTGAGTGCGTCTGAACACGTCCAAGCAAGCTGGTGGATTTGGGTGCAGCTTGTTTTTGTTAAAAGATGCCCCCATGATGTCTCAAAATGGAAAATTGAAACAGTGACTCTAAATACGTCACCGACAGGAAAATAGGCTTGAGAAGAAGGACCAAATTATTTTCATCTGGGAGCGGAAGAGTTTCCCTCTGTAAGGTACACAGATTTCTGTAATTTACCTAAATGTCAATGGGGGACCTGTGCACCCAGTATTCCCCCTTGGGCTACTGGCTGTTTTCTGGGGAGCAGCAGCCTCTGATGTGCAGGACTGACTGCCCAGCTGCCTCTGGGAAGAAAATGTTCAGGGGTTTTAATTACGTGAGAGTCTTGTAGTGTCAGAGCCCAAGATCACCTAGCCCCACCCCTTCATCTTGAGGATAAGCCAGGGAGGTCCAGAGAGGTGGAGTGAGTTTCCCAGTGTCAAGCAGCTAGTGAGAAGCTGAGGCAGGGCTCAAACCTCATGTTGCTAATTCTCAGTCCTGTGCTCCTTAGTCCTCACACTGCCTCCAAGATAAGGACAAGCAGCATCCCTTGCCATTTCCATTGGGGTGGGTGGGGGAGATCAGCCTGGCCATTTGAAATTCCCTGGTTATATTCTATTAAAGTCAGTGAAACCATCATTTGTTAAATATCTAAATGTTCCTGGTACTATTCCGTGTCTTGAGGAACAGGGAAGTACAGTCTAGCATGGGAGACTGTAAGGTACACAGATTTCTCATTATGCCATGGTACTATTGTTCTTCTCACGTTACGGAAAATGAAACTGAAGCACAGAGAGGTCGCTAAAAATGTTAGCACTAAAGGGGAGAGGGCCAGGAAAGGCTTTTGGGAGAGATGTTTAAGCTGTTTCTTAAGGGATTTGGGAGAGGATTTTGGTGGAAAGAGGTGGAAGAAGACAGCATGGCATGTCAAGAAACGGCATGAGAAGTAGCATGGATTCTGGGACCTCGTGTTAATACTGTCTTTTTAAGTAAGAAGTCAAAATCCATTCTCTTTCCCAGTATTTCTGCAAGATCTAACCTAAAGAAGTTGAAATTTGTTATCCTGGAAGCTTCTTCTTGTTCTATGTCTCTGCTTTGGAGGAGAAATTAGTTTAAAAAGGGCTTTGTGTGTATTTATGAATAAATGATGCAGTAAGAAAGAGTGGAGCAATGGGTTTTAGGCAGTTTAATTTTGAAGTGTTTATAACTTTTGTTCAAATGAAGCCTTACTTAGAAGAGCAACAGAGAAGAGAGTCTTGGAGACTCGTATCCCACCTAATCCCCACCCCAACACACAGCATACATGGACACAAATGCATGCATGCACATTGGCACCTGAGGACGAGGCATACAACACTTTTAGCTCCCAGACTAGAGTGTGCAGATAAGTGGTGTGTGTTGAGGATTGATTTTCCAGTGTTACAGCCATAAGTATGTTTATTGCTTTCCTCCAAACTACATTGAACACACTAACCACCACCATCCATCACATACACACATACATCTGTCCTTTATAATTTTTTAACCATGATTAGTACTGCTTCCATGATTCATTTTCTATATATTTTGGCACAAAAATAGATAGTGTGAAAAGAGTGAACAAATTTATTTAAAAAAATATTTGAGTGCCCTGTGCCATGATATAATTTAGGATATTATATCCAAGTTCAAAAATGAAACATAGTCGAGTTTAATGTTCTTTGAACCTCATAATTCTGCAGTTGGAAAGTTTAAATACCTTGTTATGAACTGAATGTGTCCTCCCAAAATTCATATTTTAAAACCCTAACCCCCAGTGTGTTGGTATTGGGAGGTAAGGCGCTCGGGAGGTGATTAGGTTCATATGAGATCATGAGGGTTGGGCCCATGATGGGACTGGTGTACTTATAAGAAGAGGAAGAGAGACCAGAACTTCCTCTCTCTGCCATGTGAGAACACAGCCAGAAGGTGGGCATCTGCAATCCAAGAAGAGGGCCCTCACTAGAATTCAGCCATGCTGACACCCTGATCTTGGGCTTTCAGACTCCAGAACTGTGAGAAATAAATGTTTGTTGTTTAAGCCACCAGATTTATGGTATTTTGTTATGGCAGCCCAAGCTAAGACGTACCCCAAAGTGTTTTTTACTCTCTTTGAGCTTATAATTTACATTAAAGAAAAAAAGACTCATAGCTTTAATGAGACCTGCTTAAGCATCCTTATTCCACCCTTTAAAAACTCATTTTAAGCTGTGTGGGCATGATGGCTCACACCTGTAATCCCAGCACTTTGAGAGGTTGACATGGGAGGATCAATTGAGGCAGGAAACACTTGCCTCTGCCTCTGTGTTTTCATGTGAAAGTTGTGAATTTGCTCATTACTTTGTAAAGTAATTCAGGGAATAGCATGCCTTTTATCCATTGATGGCAGAGAAGCTCTATTATACCCAGAGGCATCTTATTTTCTTAAATTTGGTGTGGAGCGGTAGATATTTATATGTAACCATTGAAATGATCATTTGATACTCTTCGGGAAAAAGAAATAGTTGACTGTTTCTTGGTGGCTTTATTAAATTGAAATACCTGGGTTATAACTTTTTCTATTTATTTATTTTTAATCAGTAAGCCAGAGGAAAGGGAGATAGAATTTTAATTACTGAAATTCCCAATTAAATTCTTAATGGCACAAACATCTCAGAATGTTTCAAAGTTTCATTTGGCACAAAGACAAATCACTGAGACACTTTTTCAAACATCAGGTCAAGATACTGGGCTGGACACCTCAGAGAATAAACTTATGAAGACTCAAACATGGGGAAAAGGTGCTCCCTGTATAATTCTGATAGAGGCATGGGAGCTGAGATTTGTGAAAAAAGAGAACTTGGCAAGTTTGGGTGGTTTTGTCACCAAAATGAGTAGACTAAAATGAAGCTACTTTTGTTTTTTTTTTTTTTTTTTTTTTTTTAAAGAGAAGTTTTATGTATAGGTATAGTTCCTAGGTTGGTCCATGTTTTAACAAATGCTGGAAGGAGGAGAAATCTTTTTGATTTCTGTGCCTCTGTAGGGTACCCTAATTTAATGTAGTTGGTGGCACCAGACGCTGGTTACTGCAGCCAGCCATTATGGGCAGGGGTTTCAAACATATGGCCTGTGCATTACACCCCCACCCCCTTCCCTCCATGAATTATTTTTATATTGGATGCCAACTTAGGAAATGCCTGGAACTTGATGCACACTGCCAGCCTATTACCAGCCAGCCCCCCTCCTTCCCCTCCTCTGCCATATCCTGGAACCCTTCACCCTCCTAGGCCAGAATCGCATGCTGAGTCCTTGCGGTGAACCAAGCGAGGTGACACATGAGAAGATGTGGGCTGGTGGCACCACGGGCCTGCCCTTTCTGTCTCCAACTCAACCCCTGCTCAGCGTGCATGCCCTGGACCTGGCCAACCATTGTGCTCGGTTTCTCCAGCGCAGCTCTCTGCTGGGCTGCTGTTAGAGTCTCGCAGTGACCTGCAGATCTAAGGGAAAAAACAGATGTCCCAATAAATTTGTGTCAAAACGTAATTACCTCGGGATTAGAAAACCACATGGGGGTGGGGAGGGAAAGAAACAGATGTATTTCCTTCAAATATGCAATCATTATTCTGCAGAAGTTTAAATAATCAAGAGGTTTAAATGATGGCAGTTGAGTGTCTTCTCTCTTCCCCCTGCCTCCACCCCCACTCTGGTTCCTCCTTTACCTTCAGCTCTGGGCAGTTTTGGAAGCCCCTCCTATTCGCCTTGCATGGATGGAGCTCTGAGCAGGAGGGGGACATCTTGCACAACAGTATCATCCTGAATGCTTTTTCATACATAAATCTCACCAAATATGACAGGCTATCTTTCCCTCAGGAACCTGGCCAAGTCTTTTCTTCCTCTCCAGCCGACAGAATATGATAAACTATGAATTTTCCCAGTAACCATAAAAGATTCTTATTTTCATGATTTGAACTGTTTAGGTGCAGGTCAAGGCAGTATATCATACAGGAATTCTTGCGGGGAAAACCTTTTTTCCGTTTTGCACATTTTCTCAAGTGGGAGGGGTTGGTAGGTGCTGATTGAAGAGTCATTCGGTTATTTGTTCACTAGTTGTCATAGGCCTCTTAAGGTGAGATACTGATCTCTTTTAAGTATTCGCCCATAGGCCTTAGTGAGGAAGTTGATTGATTAGGAAACGTGTGAAGCCCCAAGAGGTCCAAAGTTTAAGAAGTTTTCTGTTGCTGTAGTTCACTGGATGGTGTCTTTATTGGGCAGAGGTTGGGTGAGGTATTAAATAACTGTTTTCAAGCCTGTCTTCAAAACAACTGTAGCTGAAGCCTGGGCTGAGAGACCGAATGCACTCTTGGATTATAAAATTCTAGTTACAATTTTAAAGCTTTAACTATTATAAAAAATCGTTTTTGCCTTGTAACATATAAGTTGATATTCAGAATAGTTGCCGATTATTAAGGGCCTGCTTATTGCCAAGGTCTGTGCTAAGTGCATTATGTATAAACTTTCTGATCCTCCTATAGGTTTCAGCAGGAAGACATTATTACCCCACTTTAGAGATGTGATAACTGAGGCTCAAAAATACTAAATAATTGCCATATTCAAAAACCTAGTAAGTGACTCAAATTTGAATCCACATATAAATGTCTATAAAGACTTCATCTATCCATTGGTTCGTTATGGCTTGGGAATCTTTTATCTTGCATACAACATAACTGAATAAGCTTTGAAAATGGAAATTATAAACCAACAAGAATAATCCATGCCATGCTATTCTTGTCATGATATATACATCTTCTGTATGAAGCAAGATCTATGGAGCCTTCCTTGGCTGATACTAGACTTACTATAGGCTAGGTTCTTGCTAGTTCACAATTTTGGCCCATTATATTTTGTGCAGAGCTAACATCCTTGGACATGAAAGAGTTAAAAAGGAAATCTTCAGCAAGGCAGTGAGCAGAGAAGGGTTAGTTCCAGCTGCTTCTGGGGATATCTGATAGAGGGAGTCAGTCAGGAAAAGTCTCTGGGGAAAGGAATTCTGAGTAATGGGGGTGTCTTCCTGTAAGCCAGCAGCCTGAAAGTAGTCTTTTCCCACCTAAGTCCTGAGAGATTTACAAAACTCCGTACTCCACAGCAGCATGGGAAGGGTCATTTTGCAGAAAGAACTAACAGAACACTTACCTTGGAAGAAGTGACACCTTTGGAGCATCCAGCATAATGTGGCTTTATAAACTAGCACATAGAAATTGTGTTGAGGAAGCGGTAGTGGCTGCAGTGGGATGACTGAGAACTGTGCAGTTGGTTGATAGCCCTGACTTCAAGAAAGGATGAGTCCAATATGAGATGCTGATGCAGATAAGGTCATTCACAGGGCAGTCCTGCCTCTCAAGATGACAAAAGGAGATAGACTAGGACAGAACCAGAATGGAGACCTTCTACTACTCTAGACTCAGCAGACCTAGTGAGGTGGTTTGTCTTTTTAAATCTTTCATTTAAAACAACTAACACTGCAGTGACAGTGTGCATATATTTATATAGAAAATCCTCATTACATAAGAATTTATTAATTAGTTTCCTGAAATTAGAAGTTGTATAGGGAAATGGAAAGGGAAAGCAACAAACAACAACAACAACAACAAAATAAACAGTTGCAATCCTCAACACATGTAAAATCTGCCTCCATCTGAACATTATTCGACACCAGCATATTTCACATTGATCTCTTGATTGGTCAGACTCTTACAGCATCCAGCAATTAAATGCAAAATACAGTAAAGAATTTCTGGCAACGTTAAATTAAAAACCTTGCAAATGGTATGAAATTTCACAAAAATGATGTTGGAGAACTACTCTAATCACAACACTGGAGCATCAAGCAGGCTTAGAGCCTTAGATCTCTTCTGTTGATCACAGAGAACTATATTAACAATGAATATATCTTGTTATTGACTGAATATTTGTGTTTCCTGCAAATTCATATGTTGAAACCCCAACCCCCAATGTGATGGTCCTTGGAAGTGCTGCCTTTGGGAGGTGATTAGGTTTACATGAAGTAATGGGGGTGGGGGCCCCATGATGGGATTAATGCCCTTAAAAGAAGAAAAACAAACTGGAGCCCACCCTTGCTGTGCCATATGAATGAGAGGTGACAATGCACTAGCAGTCCTCACTCTCGGTGCCTCCTCGGCCTGGGAGTCCACTCTGGCGGTGCTTGAGGAGCCTGTCAGCCCGACACGGCACTGTGGGAGCCCCTTTCTGGGCTGGTCGAGGCCGGAGCCGGCTCCCTCTGCTTGCAGGGAGGTGTGGAGGGAGAGGTGTGGGCGGGAACTGGGGCTGCTTGCAGCACTTGTGGGCAGCACGAGTTCCGGGTGGGTGTGGGCTCAGCAGACCCGCACTTGGAGCAGCTGGCGGGTGCTGCCAGCCCTGGGCAGTGAGAGGCTTAGCACCTGGGCCAGCAGCTGTGGAGGGTGCCCCGGGTCCCCCAGCAATGCCGGCCTCAGCTGTCTCCCCAAGGGGCAGGGCTCCGGACCTGTAGCCCGCCATACCTGAACCACGCCTCCCCCACCCACGGTGGGCTCCCGCGTTGCCCGAGTCTCCCCAACGAGCAACTCCCCCTGCTCTACAGTGCTCAGTCCCATCAACCACCCAGGGGCAGAGGAGTGCGGGTGCACCTGCATGGGACTGGCAGGCAGTTCTGCCCACTGCCCAGGTGCGGGATCCTCTAGGTGAAGCCAGCTGGGCTCCTGAGTCTAGTGGGGACTTGGAGAACTTTTATGTCTAGCTAAGGGATTGTAAACACACCAATCAGCACTCTGTGTCTAGCTCAGGGTTTGTAAATACACCAATCAGCACTCTGTGTCTAACTCAGGGTGTAAATACACCAATCAGCACTGAGCCTCTAGCTAACCCAGTGGGGACTTGGAGGAATTTTATGTCTGGCTAAAGGATTGTAAATGCACCAATCAGCACTCTGTGTCTAGCTCAGGGTTTGTAAATACACCAATCTGTACTCTGTGTCTAGCTAACCTACTGGGGGCTTGGAGAACTTCTGTCTAGCACTGTGTCTAGCTAAAGGATTGTAAACACACCAATCAGCACTCTGTCAAAACAGACTAATCAGCTCTCTGTAAAATGGACCAATCAGCAGGATGTGGGTGGGGCCAGATAAGGGAATAAAAGCGGGCTGCCCCAGCCAACCTGCAGCAATCTGTTCTGGTCTCTTTCCACACTGTGGAAGCTTTGTTCTTTTGCTCTTTACAGTAAATCTTGCTGCTGCTTGCTCTTTGGGTCCATGCCACGTTTATGAGCGGTAACACTCACCACGAAGGTCTGCAGCTTCACTCTTGAAATCAGTGAGACCACAGTCAGCGAGACCACGAACCCACCAGAAGGAAGAAACTGTGGACACATCTGAACATCTGAAGGAACAAACTCCGGACTACCATCTTTAAGAACTGTGACACTCACCGTGAAGGTCTGTGGCTTCGTTCTTGAAGTCAGCGAGACCAAGAACCCACCAATTCCAGATACATTTTGGTGACCACGAAAGGATTATTGCTTATCACTAAGTGCTGAGACTATCGCCAAGCGCTGAGACTATTGCCAAGGGGTGAGACTTTCGCCTATCACCAAGCAGTGGGACATCGACTATCGCCGAGCGGTGAGCACCAACAGACCCCATTTGCTTGCTATTCTGTCCTATTTTTCCTTACAATTTGGGGGCTAAATACCGGGCACCTGTCAGCCAGTTAAAAGCAACTAGCACGGCTGCCGAACTTAAGACATGGGTTTCAGGCTTTCTAGGAAAGGGCTCTCTAACAACCCCTGACTGTTTGGAGTTGGACGCATTGGTTTGCCTAGAACCAGCTTACGCTTTTGCTGTACTTCTGGGCTAGCTGAGGGTGGACTGAGAGGAAAGCCATGCAGCTCCAGGGTCCCAACAACAAGTTGGTTGACCCTGCAGCCATAAGCGGAACTCTCAAAGGCATATCGCCCAAGTGAGACTCACCCATCTGTTCTATCTACCCTGATCCTTGCCCCCTGGGTCCTAATACCTGCCAGACAAACTTCCTCTTGCCTCTTTTCTCTGAGGTTAGTCCCGCTTCTAAAAATCACTCCCTGTCTCTGACGCTTTTCTAGTTTCTCCTATAAGCATGACTTCTAGTATAAACTCCAAGAGTCTGTTACCTTCTTTAGGCACCTGGGCTCACCAATCAGAAAGACATAACTTTTGCCCAAATCCCTGTTGTAGGGGGGACTATCTAGAATTTTAGGATCCCTCCTCAGACTAGCAGGCCTAACAAAAGCTGTTCCTGAGGCTGGGATGTGGGAAGCCTCAGAAATTGTATCCTTCCTATTCACATAAGTGAGGACAAAAGGTGTCACTATTCCAACCCTGGAGATCCCTTCCCTCCCTCAGGGTATGGCCCTCCACTTCATATTGGGGGCATAACATCTTTATAGGACAGGGATAAAGTCCCAATACTAGCAGGAGAATGCTTAGGACTCTAACAGGTTTTTGAAAATGCGTCGGTAAGAGCCACTAAATCTGACCTTCCTCGGTCCTCTATGTGGTCGGGGGGAAAAACTAGTGTTTCTGCTGCTGCGTTGTTGAGTGCAACTATTCCGATCAGCAGGGTCCAGGGACCATTGCGGGTTCTTGGGCAGGGGTTGTTTCTGCTGCTGCATTGGTGAGTGCAACTATTCCTGTCAGCAGGGTCCAGGGACCATTGTGGGTTCTTGGGCAGGGGTTGTTTCTGCTGCTGCATTGGTGAGTGCAACTATTCCTGTCAGCAGGGTCCAGGGACCATTGTGGGTTCTTGGGCAGGGGGAGAAACAAAACAAACCAAAACCACGATGGGAAACACTCAGGCATCAACAGGCTCACCCTTGAAATGCATCCTAAGCCACTGGGACCAATTTGACCCACAAACCCTGAAAAAGAGGTGGCTCATTTTTTTCTGCACTACGGTTTGGCCCCGATATTCTCTCTCTGATGGAGAAAAATGGCCACCTGAGGGAAGTACAAATTACAGTACTATTCTGCAACTTGACCTTTTCTGTAAGAGGGAAGGCAAATGGAGTGAAATACCTTATGTTCAAGCTTTCTTTTCATTGAGGGAGAATACACAGCTATGTAAAGCTTACAATTTACATCCCACAGGAGGACCTCTCAGCTTACCCACATATCCTAGCCTCCCTATAGCTCCCCTTCCTGGTAATGATAATCCTTCTCTAATCTCCCCTGCCCAGAAGGAAATAAGCAAAGAAATCTCCAAAGGACCACAAAACCCCCCAGGCTATCGGTTAAGTCCCCTTCAGCTGTAGCGGGAGGGGAATTTGGCCCAACCCGGGTACATGTCCCCTTCTCCCTCTCTGATTTAAAGCAGTTCAAGGCAGACTGGGAAAGTTTTCGGATGATCCTGATAGGTACATAGATGTCCTACAGGGTCTAGGGCAAACCTTTGACCTCACTTGGAGAGATGTCATGCTATTGTTAGATCAGACCCTGGTCTTTAATGAAAAGAATGCGGTTTTGGCTGCAGCTGGAGAGTTTGGAGATATCTGGTATCTTAGTCAAGTAAATGATAGAATGACACCCCAAGAAAGGGACAAATTCCCTACCAGTCAGCAAGCCATCCCCAGTATGGATCCCCACTGGGACCTTGACTCAGATCATGGGGACTGGAGTTGTAAACATCTGTTGGCCTGTGTTCTAGAAGGACTAAGGAGAATTAGGAAAAAGCCCATGAATTATTCAATGATGTCCACCATAACTCAGGGAAAGGAAGAAAATCCTGCCTTCCTCAAGTGGCTACGGGAGACCTTAAGAAAGTATACTCCCCTGTCACCCGAATCACTTGAGGGTCAATTGATTCTAAAAGATAAGTTTAAGGAACAAACTCTGGACTACCATCTTTAAGAACTGTAACACTCACCGTGAGGGTTCGCAGCTTCATTCTTGAAGTCAGCGAGACCAAGAACCTACCAATTCTGGACACATGAGGATACAACAAGAAGATGGCCATCTGTAGTTCAAAGAGAGAGCCCTCACCATACACCACTCTGCCAGCACTTTGACCTTGGACTTCAGGTCGCCAGAACTATGAGAAATAAATTCCTGTTGTTTAAGTCACAAAATCTATAGCAATTTGTGATGGCAGCCCAAACTAGCACACTTGTGGGGAACAAGAATTTAATGAGATGGTCTGTAGTTCTTTTGGTTTTTATATTTCACTAAATATGTTTGGCATAATGTTAACAGATAATCCAATTCCTCTTTTACTGAAAACCACTATCAAGAGTCTGAAGACATTAAGCTATACTCTAGGTCTCTGTTGGTCGAGAGGAACATTACAGGCCACTGTTTAATCTAACTCTAGTTTGGTTAACTACCCCAAACAAATGTTTAGTTATAAAAGAGTCAGTGAAAACTAGAATGTTGCTTGCCTACTGCTTTTCTCTACATTTCCTTAACAGACATCAAATGAAGCCCAGAGTTTTAGGCATTGGATGCAAAGAAGGAGGAATTTAATCTATAAATTACGCTGCTGCTGCTTTTACTTATAAGTCATTGAGTAAAACCCATCAGCTCTCTGTGAGACTCTCTAAAAACGTTTTTAATGCCTTTTCCAGAAATAACATTAATACTAAATTTTTCTCAGAGGTAACACAGTTGAGTGTAAAAGGACATATGTTTGAATAAATACTTCAGTCTAGATTGCCAGAGAAGTTTTAAAATTTGGGCAGTAAAGGCAATTCTCTCTCTTTTTTAAAAAAAATGTCTAGTTTTCCCTTCCAAAACCTTTTTTACAAAGCGCACTGTAATTTCTTACCCCTCCCAAAACATATACTCCCCTTTGATTTAATTTACCAGAATCTGATTTTGAGTGTTCTTGTAAATTTGTACTATGAAAGCAAACAAAAAAACAAACAACACACACATACATACATACACGCACAATCCCCCCAAAACCTTCTATGCTTCCCCAGAGAGGTCTCTCTTGGGAGGACCCTTTTCTCAAAGGAGCTTTGGCAATCCTTTTAACTAGATTAAAGATTCTAACAGGCCAGGCACGGTGACTTACGCCTGTAATCTCAGCACTTTGTGAGGCCAAGACGGGTGGATCATGAGGTCAGGAGATCGAGACCATCCTGGCTAACATGGTGAAACCCTGTCTCTACTAAAAATACAAAAAATTAGCCGGGCGTGGTGGCGGGCGCTTGTAGTCTCAGCTATTAGGGAGGCTGAGGCAGGGGAATCGTGTGAACCCGGGAGGCGGAGCTTGCAGTGAGCCGAGACCGCACCACTGCACTCCAGCCTGGGTGACAGAGCGAGACTCCATCTCAAAAAAAAAAAAAAAGAAAAAAAAGATTCTAACAATCCTGCCTTACAAAACTACACTTTTAAGCTCCTAATAAAGTTAACTTGGGTAAAAGTTTCTCTGATTAGCAGGAAAAGTAACAACAGTAAATAACGGTAGTCTTGCTAGTTCCTAAAATGGCAACAAATGAACACATCTAGGTGGATGCTGACTGTTGAGCACTTTCTATCACCATTTCTTCCTAGGGAACAGGAGTTTATTGGTTTTCTTTGTTCACTCACAAGAGCACAGGAACATCAAAGCCTCAACCTGCCTTAAGCTCTTGGAGTGTTGCCTCAGGAGGGAACAAGAAGAAAAAGTTTCCAGAGTGTTCAAATGCAAAGGACATTGACACCTATTTCAGGGTAAGCCCCGGAGGAAAGAAAACTTAGCAGACAAAACTTTTCTTGCCTAATGCTTAAAAGTGCTGGCGCATTTCCCGCTAAAGTTTAATTCGTTTTGAAATTTCAAGGACTAGGTTTGATGGTATGAAATGGGCATCATTCTATAAGGGCGTCTATGCACTTTGTTTTGCTGTTCTGGAAACCAGCATCTTGGTTATAACGCCAGTCCAGCTATCTGGCAATATAGGTATTATCTAAATATCAAGATATTTAGATCAACATCTAGATATTTTTATTTGGACTTTACGAAACCAACAAAAAGGATATTTAGAGAATGACAGAAACAATATTCTGCAATGTTCCTTCAGCAGAATTTATTGAAGATGTACAAGTATCACAAAATAAGAGCTGCAACAGAATTCTTACTCTTTCTTTCTTACCAGTTTTTCTTTTTCTCCTTTTTTTTCTTATTCTTGTAGGAATACATGATTTACCAGTGTCTTCTGTAATTTAGATGACCATCTTTAACATCTGTATGTCCCTTGATGTTCTCTCTCCATATTGTGTGTTGTAATGTGTTCTCACGTTGTGGCCCTTTTTAAAATAAGTGGCCCTTTTAAAATAAGAAGTTGTAGTTTTATTTCTGTAGCTGCTCAAAGTTTACACTTCCTACACTGCCCTGAAACAGAGTTTTGCTCTGTTGCCCAGGCTGAAGTACAGAGGCATGATCTTGGCTCACTGCAACCTCCGCCTACCGGGTTCAAGCAATTCTCCTGTCTCAGCCTCCCAAGTAGCTGGGATTACAGGCACGGGTCATCACTCTCGGCTATTTTTTTTATTTTTATTTTTAGAAGATTTGGGGTTTGACCATGTTGGCCAGGCTGGTCTCAAACTCCCGACCTTGTGATTCGCCCACCTTGGCCTCCCAAAGTGCTGGGATTACAGGCAAAGTTTGCAGTTTATGTATAGAGTGTTTCAATTATTTTCTACAGAAGATGAGCTTCTCTGGCAAAGGCTTAATGAGACTCACCAGTATGTTGTGGGTTTATACTTCACTACCTACTCCCTCACACTCCCATGGGACAGTGTGACTAATTCTAGCCAGTGAGGCATCAGTAGAAAAATCATGTGTCACTTAAATCCCAGAGCATTGCATTGGCATTGTTGAACCCTTCAACTTGCTCTTCTTTTGCTGCAATGACCATGGAAGTGTGTGTTGATGTGGAGGGACTGAAAGATTGAAGCTAAATGGTAGGCTGAACCAACACAGAGGACACCTGACTTGGAGAGGTTCCCTGATCTGCGGCAAACTTTGCCTAAACGAGAAATAAATGTGTGTTTTAAAACACTGAGGTTTTTGTGGCTGTTTGTTATCACAGAATAACCTTTTCTGTTCTGACCTGACTGATACAGCTTTTCTCAACTGTGTTCTGCAAATATTTGACCCTTTCATCTGTTAGCTAAAATTCTCTAACTTGAGAGCCACTGTTTTCTTCCAGTTGTATTTGCTTTCACTTTAGGTACCTGGGTATGGGGCAGATGAAGACCTTTGGTGAAAAGGAGGTAATTGCTCTTCAGAGATTCTGCTTTAAACACAGATTTTCCTTCATCACCATGGGACTTCTTGTATAACACCATTCTGCATTCCATAGATGTATATTGACTTGAGTATTATTTTTAAACCCTCTTGTGCTTGATGTCATGCGAGCTCCAAAGGTTGATTTCTTTTGAGTGTAACAGGATTATTCTAGATAAATACTAATTTATGAACTCTCAGCACCCTTCTGCATCTTTTTAAAACCTAATTCCAGATACTCAATTTTTCCTTGGGCATTCTGAATGCTTAAATGGTTGTATATGCATAACATATGTTCTATGGCATGGATGTGGCCATTGCCTTAATGCTGTTCTCTCTCTCTGCCCTGCTGTGTTCAGAAATGAAGATTTTATTAACAATAATGAGAGAATGTTAATAAGTACTATGGCGTTAAAGCAGCTACTTTGTAGTTACAAGATGAGAAACTGCTCTTAACAACAACAACAAAAACAATATAACAAACCCACAACAGTCTACTTATTGTTCAATAGCTCTTTTACGTGCATTACCTTGATTGACCTAAAGAAAGATCTAGATTTTTACTATCACCATTAAAAACTGGGAGTTAGAAGTAGTTTGCTTTTTAGCAAAGTAGAACTGCAAAATATGCCTTTAGATTTTTTCCTTTATTTGCTTTTCATAGTAATACTTTAATACTTCTTTAGATGTAACTGAAATAATAGAATTTTTCGGATGTAATCTATATTTCACAGCCTGAGTGAGGATCAGTTGGCAATTTATATCTGAATTGAAATGAATTATAATCCTGTATATTGAGGTTTTGCCTTCTTTTCCTTCTTCTCCACAATCCCCAGCCCATATCCTTGTCCATCCCACCATGATGTAGACTGCAGCATGGTTTTTCATGAAATGTGAAACATGGCCCTCTAAGGTGTATGGGGAAATTCTGGCTGGACTCTAGTACTTCTGGGAGGAAAGAAAAATAAATGGCTGTTTGTAAAGTTGTCATTCTAGATGAGTCAGATTGAAGAAACATCCCCAATGTTCCAAAATAAATAAAAGTTGAATTGTTATATCTTATTAATAATTTAAAAAGATAAGACAAATTAATCTAATTTGAAATATGAATGATACACTAGTTCAAGTGATATTTTAGTTTTTGTAAGAAAACTGTATGACTTGTGCAGGCAATCTGTCTTTCTAGGTCTCAGTTTCTTCCTCTGTAAAAGGAGAAAGTTCAACTATATTACCAGTATGGGTTCTCTAGTACTGATATTTTGTTCCTTCAGCATTCAAAGAATCTAATGGCACATCTGGAATTGATTCACAAAAGAAAGTGTAATCATACCATTTGCCCCCATCCCTATAACCTCAAACTACTATACCTTTTCATAGTCACAGAATATCCCTTCTCAGATGATAGCATAAATTCAGAAGATTACACTGGGCTTCTCTGTAACTTTGCTCTAATGGGCTAACGGAAATTACTCCAGTTGAATTTGCATGCTTGCAAACAACCAATCTGTGAAATCAGTGAACTTCACCCAATATCTTTGTCTTTAAAAAAATGTTTCTTAAAGGGCCCATAGTCTACTTATGGCCCTGGCATAATTTCACTAATTTATAAGGCAAAGGAAAATTGTTTCTTCCTTTTGTCTATGTAGAGAATACTCTAAATGTAAAGCAAATGTAATCTAGATGCATTGTTCAAAATGTTATCCTATGATGTTTCGAAGCGCACATTTTGACTAAAACTGTGGCAGTTCTGAAAGATGCTGTTTCTTTTGATAATTTTTGGAAGATATACTTTTTCAATGTTGAAATAACTATATACTGCAAGTTGCCAAGAAATGCACAGAGAGACACAAACTTTCCCATGTGTTTTCCATAGGCTATTTGTTGGCCACAATGTAAGAGCAGACATTAATACATACAAGAACTAGGAACATTAAGAGTATAACATGATATACATTTAATTGTGCTAACTGAAAAACAGAAGTGACAGCATTAAACCTCTGAACATAATAGTTGAAAACCATCTTAAGAATAAATTATTGTGACTAGGTGCCGTGGCTCACACCTGTAATTCCAGCAGTTGGGGAGGCCGAGGGGGATGGATCACTTGACGTCAGGAGTTTGAGACCAGCCATGATGAAACCCCATCTCTACTAAAAATAAAAACATTAGCCAGACGTGGTGGTACACATCTGTAATCCTACCTACTTAGGAGGTTGAGGCACGAGAATTGCATGAAACCAGGAGGCGAAGGTTGCAGTGAGCTGAGATCATGCCGCTGTACTCCAGTCTGGGCAACACAGTGAGACTCTGTCCCAATAATAATAATAGATTGTTAAAAGATAACTAACAAAATGGAAGAATTTGAGTACATGGGGATTTAAAAACGTTAGAATGAAAATGAGTAAAACAGAGCTATGTGCTTTGGGAATTCAAAATTTAAAATACATCCTGAGGCTATTGTAAGGAAACTTAAAAAAAAACACACATTATTAAAAAGACACACAAAAAAATCAGGAAATGTTACTTTTAAAATTATTCAATAAACCACAACTATCCTCAAAAATATAAAGCTGCATCATATTGTTAACAGCAATTTCCTCTTGATTATGTTACCTGAGTAAGTCTAACTTCCTACGTTTCAATTTCTGTAATACTCTAATTTTATTAAACAAACATTTTCTATTGTTATCAAAGCAAAAAAGAATCTAGCAAAGAATTATATAAATTATCTACTTCATTGGCTTTGTAACTTGGATAAAGGACCATTCACTCTGCCTTCTCCAGTGTTGACACCTTGCATGAGTATAGTACAATGCCAAAACCAGTTGATTTCATTGGTACAATCCACAGAGCTTTTTCAGATTTCACTCCTTATACATAGACTCACTTGCATCTGTGTTCAATGTAATCGTATCATATGTAGCTTCATGAAAATGTATTTTAAAAATAAAACTATGAAGAAATTTGTATTTGGGGCCTGTGCAAACATCAATAATGTTTTTCTCTAACATTAACTTATTTAAAAGAAGTTCTGCTTCCAATAATGATTGAACAGTTCAGTTGATCAAACCTGGAAAGTTTGCAGTGATACTAACTAAAGATATTTGTAATTGGGAATAAAAAACTGTTTTAAACCACAAAGGTCTACTAAGACAGCCAGTATATGTGGGTTTAAGATCCTGTTTAAAAAAAAAAAGGAAAAAATTGAGATAAACCTGGTATTCTAGGCAACTTTTTCTCCTTGATATATGCACTTATATATAAGGGGCGTGGGGAGAAATGCTGAGACACCAAGCATAAAGCATCTGTTTAGGCCGGGCGTGGTGGTTCATGCCTGTAATCCCAGAATTTTGGGGGCCAAAGTAGGCGGATCACTTCAGCTCAGGAGTTCAAGACCAGTCTGGGCAACATGGCAAAATCCCATTTCTACAAAAAATACAAAAATCATCCAGGCATGATGGTGCACACCTGTGGTCCTGTGTACTTGGGAGGCCGAGGAGGGAGTATTGTTTGAGCCCAGAAGGTTGAGGCTGTAAGTGAGCCGTGATCATACCACTGCACTGACACAGTGAAACCCTGTTTTTTCCTAAAAAAAAATTGTTGAAAGACCCATTGTTTGGAATGGGATAAAATACTAATTTATACTAGATTCCTAATTTATAGTAGATTACATATAGTATAATCGTTTAACCACTTTAAAAAGAGTAAAAGAACAAATAAAGCTTATTAATAAAGGAGAAAATTAAATAATAAAATGTTAATTAAAAAGAAAGCCAGAAAGTAATGAAAAATAAACATAAAATAGGTAGAAAAAAGAAAAGTATTAGATGACAGATTCAAACTCAGGTAAATGAACTAATCTCCAATTATAAAATAGAGATTGTGATCCAATTTCATCTCAATAGTTCTGATTTCTTTATCCTTATATTGCAGTTTTTCAAATTTGGATTTTCCCTTCTTCCAAATTTTTAAGAGAGTATCTTCTCATCTCTTAGCTTTTTCTGGAATTCCTTTGCTTGGTGAAATCTAATCTATGAGACAGACCAGGAAAATGGGAGGAGAACAGCATTTTGCATCTATCTACGACACTTTGGCAGTGAACATGGAAAAAAAATCTCTTTACCTCCTTAGGCTTCTATTCCTTCATGTAAAAGATAAATCCACCAGAATCAATTTTCTCCAAGCCTTTTTCAGGCCTAGGATCCCTTTAAGCACGGGCTCTGCATCTATGCCATGGGGCTAAAGTTTATCATAATCTCTTATATTTTTGAATGCTTTTGAGAGGAAGTGCCAAGAAACTTAAACTTCAAATGTCATCCCTTTCTGGTCACATATTCTGTACCCACAACACCTCAAATACAAAAAATAAAGATGAACCATGTGGCAGAATTGTGGTAGGAAGGTAAGACATACTGTGGTGGAGGGATTCCTGGCCTTGGGTTCAGAAGAACTAGGTTCTAAGCTCTATTCTGCTCTTAATTAGCCATGCGATATTGGGCAAGTCATGTGAGTTCTTAGATTTGCCAGAGAATTAGAAAAGTATGTTGGAAATCATTTTATATGTCGTATAAAAGAACAAGAACAATAAAAAATTAAGTTTTTTATTACAAATGAGTTCAAATTAAAATACATGTAACAGATTAGAAAACTACAACATATCTAAAGGACAAAGGGTAAAGTTCTATAAAATATACAGAGATATTACAAATAATAAGAAGCAGGCAAATCAATAGAATAGTAATAGAGGATATGAACAGGCATTTTGTTGCTAATTTGAGACTTTGGGACCATGTTACATGTAGAAATGTCCAATAGGAATGTTGTTCATCAATAACCGTATTCCTGCTGTCAGATATAAGTTCAACTCACCTTATAGAATATAGAAATCTATTAACTACAGTATTTCGATTCAAGGAACTTCACCCTGGTGTTACATGAAAGCAATGGAAGTAGGAACAAGAGATGGATGAAGAGTATACTTGCTCTGCAATTTTAGACAATCCACTGAGTCCTACCTCCTTCCCTAGAAAACTGTGTGTATAATATTATTTGCTCAATTTTCCTGATAAAAGACAAAAATAAACAAGAAATTGCTTTGTATTTTACAGACACAAAGTGTTGTTATTATTAAAGTATTTTATAAAGTAAACTCTAAAGAAGTCTACAAATGTGATTCGTGCCAATAAGAAGGAACTAGAGGCAAGAATGGAATAATTGTTTTTTGTTCACCAGTTACTGTGTTCCAATGTCCTAACTCTGCCAATAAGATATGTGACACGTCAAAAGGAGGCTGTGGCCAGGCATGGGGGCTCACGCCTGTAATCCCAGCACTTTGGGAGGCTGAGTAGGGTGGATCACGAGGTCAAGAGATCGAGACCAACATGGTGAAACCCCATCTCTACTAAAAATACAAAAATTAACTGGGGGTGGTGGCGCAACCTGTAGTCCCAGCTACTCGGGAGGCTGAGGCAGGAGAATTGCTTGAACTTGGGAGGCGGAGCTTGCAGTGACCTGAGATCATGCCACTGCACTCCAGCCTGATGACAGAGCAAAACTCCATAAAAAAAAAAAAAAAAAAAGTGGCTGTGATGCTGTTTTTCTTTTAATGTTCATATATGCTTGTTTTACTTTATATTCCCCTGCATATTCAAGAACTTAAAGTTATACCAATAATCCAAATATGTATTCTTCAAATAAACTAAACTAGGCAGAATATATAAAAAGTAAAAGTTTCCTGTTTCCTTTGTCCTTTGTCATCCAACTTCCCCTTCCTTGGAGAAAAATTTGGAGTGCATCTTTCTACATCTTTTTTCATGTTTTACATAAGTATTTAGGTATGTTTTTTCCCTCAAAAGTAATTATACTGTACTTGTGTTCTGCAACTTGCCTTATTTCGCTGCTTAACTTAAGAACACGCTTTACAAATCATTTAAGAGTAGTAAATACATCGTATTTGATTATTCTTACTTGTTGCATATTATTCCATAAAATAGATATACTATTAAGGTTATTAAAGATGTTTCAACTAATAGATGTACAGTTAGGTTGTTTAAGATTTGTGTAATTACGTGAGTATTTTTGAAGGAGAGACTTCTCAGAATGTAATTGATCAAGCAAATATTTATTACATGTAATTAGATAAATATTGCCAAATTATCTCCCAGAGGCAGAGTTTAGGTTTTCCAAATTGCACTATCATCAATGAAACATGAAATGCCTTTTCTCCCACACCCTCACAACAATGCACATTCTCAAAATTTAGTTTTGGCTCATTTGATGAGAGAAAATAACTCACTAGTTAATAGTGAAGTAGATCAAAATTTTACACATGCTTTCTATATATCCTTGCATTTCTTCTGTGGATTGCCTGTTCATATGCTTCACCTGTTTTCTGTTGGATGCTTTGTCTGCTGCTTACTGATTTGTTAAAGTCTCTTTGCAGTTTTTGAGTCTTTATTTTTTGTCCTTTATATATGTTGCAAATATTTTTTTCAACCTATTACATGTGTTTTAATTTATTAGTGATATCCCTTGTCATAAAAAGTTTAATTTTTCTTTTTTTGTCCTTTTTTGTGATTTCTTTGTTTTCCAGTGTGCTTTTCCAATATTTTTATTGTTTTGTATATTAAGGAATTATTTACTAATCTGGAATTTATTTGGGGATATGATAGCAATTAAAAGTTTAACTTTTTTCCCCAAATTGATATCAAATTATTTCAACATGGTTGTAAAAATTAATTTAGTCCTTTCTATGGTTGTGGAACATAGCATTTTGTATATTAAATTTCCATTGACACATGATTCTATCTCTGAAACTCTCTGTTCTATTTAATTAATCTAATTGCATAAGCTTGCATTATAGTACAGTTTTAATTATGTGTTTTCTTGAAACTTTGAAAATTTATCTTTTTCTTAAATAATTTTGCCATCTTTTAGATCATTAAAAATTTTTCTCCTTTAATCTATTAATTTTCTAGAATTATAGTAATGGAGTTCCTGATGTTGAACTATCCTTACACTTATATGAAAATCCTATTTGGTGGTTGTTTTCATACAATGCTGGATTAGATTTTCTTACATCAAAGATTTTTTAATTCATGTACCAAATGAGATTGGCCTCCAGCTGGAGTATATTCTTCCAAATCTTTCTCTACATGTTTGCATAAATGTCTTTATATTTTAAAATAAAGATTATTATGCTAGATTTTTGGATTCAGCTGGGAAGTTTTCCATCTTTTTCTTTGCTTTGGAAATGATTACACAATACAGCAATGATCTGTCCTTTGAAAGTTAGATATATATACCCATTATGTTGCTTGGGCTAACTCCAGTTTTAGAGATAGATTTTAATTTTGATAGTGATTATTACATTTTAGGTGGCTATATTTAAACATAATTGCTTGGTTTTGAATGTTTTTATGTTTTGTATATAAATGCTGCTTAAGGTTTGCTGGTTTTATTGCTTTACTAGCCAGTACATCTCCTGTAAATACCATACAATGATCTTACCACTTCTCCATCAATTATGTCACACAAATAACTCAATATAGGACTCATACTTTGGAGTAAAACAAGCACTAAGCCTTTTAGTCTTCATTTTCTCAGTATCAGCTTTGTTATTATTTAGTTTACTACTACTGTTTTCAGAAAAAGAATGAATCTTTTTTTGACTCTCCTCCCAAAATTGTCACTGAAGATCACTTTAGTATATTAAGGTTAAAAATATAAATATTGCTTTCCTAATTTAGCTAGTAATGATGAACCATAAACTTAAAAATAAGCTTGATTAAAAATGAAAGTGGTTACAAAAGAACAAATTATAAAAGTAAATACATGCTTTGTTCTACAAGTTTTTACATGCTTTTGGCATTCAGTTAACAAACTAACAAAATGCCAGGTATTGTCACATGTCATACCACATGTGATTCATCATGCAATTTCAACAACCCAGCTAGTTTGTACACTGTTCAAGGAGATTTATTGCCTGATCATGGTCTTGGATGTTGCAGCAAAGTCAAATTGTTTCCAAATACTTACTTTCACTTTCTGTATTTGTTGTGGTCCAGTAATAATGCATTTGTAGACTGGCACCAGAATGGGGGCCAGTGTGGTGCAATACTGTTGTAGGTCACCCCTTTAAGTGATAGAATCAAGATTCTAACCAAGGAGTGTGCACTGTTCTCTTGCTTTCTCAATGGGGTGCTTTTGGACTCTTTGGAATCCTACTCTGCCATGATTAGCTATTTTTCCAGCTCCTTCCATGTACACAGGCTTGGAACCAACCAGACCCTCTGTAAAAGGTTCAGTCCTGTTATGCCCTTTTCGCTGGAGGTCATCAGATCCCCTTAGGTGAACATTTAGGGACTTAACTTGTTTCCTAGACCATTATTAGCTGGTGGCAAATACTCATTTCCTTTTCTCTGAATTTTAAGCCAAAGACAATCTCCATCTACTACTTGCTCAAACTGGGATCTAGTCAGTCCTTCAGCTCACCATGGAGGAGATGTCAGGGATTCCAACAGAGAGAAAGCATTGCTAGTGATGCTTAACTGTGCCTCTTGTTACAATTTTCTTTTCATTTTTGTTTTCTAGATAGAGTCTTGCCCTGCTGCTCAGGCTGGAGTGCAGTGGCGCAATCATAGCTCACTGCAGCCTCGACCTCCTGGGCTCAAGTGATCCTCCTACCTCAGCCTCTTGAGTAGCTACGGCTACAGGCATGCACCACTGTGCTTGGATAATTTTAAACGTATTTTGGAGAGACAGGATCTCAGTATGTTGCCCAGACTGGTCTTGGACTCCTGGTCTCAAGTGATTCTCCTGCCTCAGTCTCCCAAAGTGCTGGGAGTACAGGCATGAGTCACAGTGCCTGGCCTGTTATCAATTTCTTAGTACTAGAACTATGAAAATGATTAGATGTTCCTCTATTTATTCAACACCCATCTACAGCTGCTTAGTTTCATCCTCCCATGATTCTTCCCTTCCCTTCTTATATCGACTATTAGAAACTATGACCTTTCTGCAAAGTTTTTTATTTTAAAAGTAGATTCACTGCAAATAACTATAGTTAAAAACTCAAAATTTTGATTAGACTTCATGTTTGGTAGGAACTGGTTTATTTTTCTTCTTGCAATATCTAATAAATATTTATTTTATCTAATAAAACTCCAAAGATATATTTAGGATAAAGAATGAAATGCTGCTGACCACATTAGAGTCCTTCAGATTATTTAATTCAGTCTGTCTTATTTCAAAGCAGTGGCCATCAGGAGGAAGATACTGTAGATAAATATTGAATTACTTAAAAAAAATTTGTGTGCCTCAACCCCTTTTTAAATCACAGAAGTAATGAACATTCTTTGCCAAGGGCAAAGGCTACAAAGTGGTCACCAGTCATTGGCACACTGACAAGCTGTCCTGGAAGACCCACTAAGGGCTGCACAAGGTTGCCTCTGCTGGGGCACGACATCTTGTCCATGTCGACTTCTCTGCAGTATGTACTGGGCAGAAAGGCTACTACCACTGCCCTGAGATCAACAAGAATACCTACACGATCGTCCAGAGCTACCTTATCAAGGATGGCAAACTGATGAAGAACAGTGCATCCACTGATTATGATCTGTCTGACAAGAGCATCAATCCTCTGGATGGCTTTATCTATGGTGAAGTGACCAATGACTTTGTCATGCCGAAAGGCTGGGTGGTGGGAACCAAGAAGTGAGCGCTCACCCTCTGTAAGTCTTACTGGTATAGAGCAGTGGCCTCTGGAGAACACTCTAACACCACCTCCAAGTTGGCCATGGCGGCTTCCAGACCCTGGAGGAGAAGTAAGCGTTCATGGAACTACTCATGAAAGATGGAACAGCAGAGAAAGAAGGAGATTAATGTCAGGAACAGATGGTGCAGCCAGTGAGGTCTAAATAGAAGTTATTTTTCTACTGAAAAACAAACCAAAAACTCTGAATCACAAGGTTAGTTGATGTCATTCATTTTACTTTGTGCTTTATAACTTCCATTTATAAGATAAAAAACAATAAAAATACTCCAATATTACAACAAACCACTCCCTATATCTAGAACTGCAATATGAATTTGAAGGTGGGCAAACCTATTTCCCGGCTGCTCCCACCGGTAATTCTCCACCCTACATTCTCTTATACTATCTAGAATCATGTGGCCTTAATTTTTAATCATTTTTTTCTCCTTAAAAACTAAGAAATAAAAAAATTCAAAGCAGAGATTTGATATACAGGTTCCTTGTTTTATTGTACTTCACTTTATTATATTTTACAGATATTGCATTTTTTACAAATTGAAGTTTGTGGCAACCTTGTGTCAAGCAAGTCTACTGGTACCATTTTGCCAACAGCTTGAGCTCACTTCATGTCTCTGTGTCATATTTGGATAAGCCTTGCGGTATTTCAAGTTTATTATCATTATTATATCTGTTATGGCGATCTGTGATGTTACTATTGTAATTCTTTTGGGGTACCACAAATCACACCCATATAAGATGGTGAGTTTAATTGATAAATATGTCTGTTCTGACTGCTCCACTGACAGACAGCTCTCCATCTTTCTTCCTCTCGCTGGATTTTCATATTCCCTACAACATAAAATATTGAAATTAGGCCAATTAATAACCCAACAATGACCTCTAAGTGTTCAAGTGAAAGGAAGATTCACATCTCTCCCACTTTAAATCAGTCGCTAAAAATGTTTAAGCTTAGTGAGGACAGCATGTTGAAAGCTGAGGCAGGCAGAAAGCTAGGGCTTTTGTGCCAAAAAATTAGCCAAATGGTGAATGCAAAGGAAAAATTCTTGAAGGAAATTAAAAATGCTACTCTGGTGAACACATGGATGATAAGAAAGCAAGAGAGCCTTATTGCCGATATGGGGAGAGTTGTATTGGTCTGGATAGAAGATCAAACCAGCCACAACATTCCCTTAAACCAAAGCCTAATCCGGAGCAAGGCCCTAACTCTTCTCAATTCTGTGAAGGTCAAGAGAGTTGAGGAAGCTGCAGAAGAAAAGTTTGAAGTTAATAGAAATTGGTGCATGAGGCTTAAGGAAAGACACCATCTCCATAATATGAAAGTACAAACTGAAACAGCAAGTGTTAATGTGGAAACTGCAGCAAGTTATCTAGAAGATCCAGCTAAGATCACCAATAAAGGTGGTTACACTAAATGACTGATTTTCAATGTATGTGAAGCAGTCTACTCTTGCAGGAAGATGCCATCTAAGACTTTCATAACTCGAGAGGAGAAGTCAATGCTTACCTACAAGGGACAGGCTAACTTTCTTTTTAGTGGCTTAGTGCAACTGGTGACATTAAGTGGCTTAGTGACATTTTTAGTGGCTTAGTGCAACTGGTGACATTAAGTTGAAGCCAATGCTCATTTACTATTCTAAAAATCATAAGGCCCTTAATTATTATGCTAAATCTACTCTGCCTGTGCTCTATAAGTGGAACAACAAAGCTTAGATGACAGCGTGTCTGTGTACAGCATGGTTTACTGCATAGTTTAAGCCCACTGTTGAGATCTACTGCCTAAAGAAAATATTCCTTTTAAAATATTACTGTTCATTGACAATGCACCAGTGTCAGCCAAGAACTCTGATGGAGATGTACAAGGAGATTAATGGTTTCGCGCCTGCTAATACAACATTCGTTCTGCAGCCCATGGATCAAGGAGTAATTTCAACTTTCAAGCCTTATAATTTAAGAAATATGATTTTTAAGGCTACAGCTCCCATGGATAGTGGTTCCTCTGATGGATCTGGGCAACCAAATGGATAACCTCTGGAGAGACTTCACCATTCTGGATGCTACAATGGTGAACAATGGTGATTCATGGGAAGAGGTCAAATATCAACACTAACAGGAGTTTGGAAGAAGTTTATGTCAGTCTTCATGGATGACTTTGAGGGGTTCACGACTTCAGTAGAGGAAGTAACTGCAGATGTGGTGGAAAGAGCAAGATAGCTAGAATTAGAAGTGAAGCCTGAAGATGTTACTGAATTTCTAAAATCTCATGATAAAATCTGAACAGACGAGAATTTGCTTATGGATAAGCAAAAAAGTGGTTTCTTGAGATGAAATCTACTCCTTGTGAAGGTGCTGTGAAAATTGTTGAAATGATAGCAAAGAATTTAGGATAGAAATAAATTTAGTTGATAAAGTAGTGGCAGGGTTTGAGAAGACTGACTCCAATTTTGAAAGAAGTTCTATTGTGGGTAAAATACTGTCAAAGATGGCATACTACAGAGAATCTTTCACAAAAAAAAAGAGTCAACTGATGTAGCAAACTTCACTGATGTCTTAGTTTAAGAAGTTGACACAGCCATTCCAACCTTCAGCAACCACCACACTGATCAGTCAGCAGCCATCAACATAGAGGTAAGACCCTCCACCGTTAGCAAGATTATAACTTGCTGAAGGCTCATATGATCATTAGCATTATTTATCAATGAAGTATTTTTAAGTTAAGCTTTGTATATTACTTTTTTGGACATAATGTCATTGCATATTTAATGTACAGTACAGTGTAAACGTAACTTTTCTATGCAGTGGGAAACCGAAATATTTGTGTGACTTGCTTTATTGTGTTATTTGCTTCATTGCAGTGGTCTAAAACCAAACCTGAAAAATCTCCAAGATATGCCTGTACTCAGAGCGATTGAACAAATAAAGAATTGGGTGCTCATCTTGCGAGGATGCTGAGATGAATAATGGGACAAGAAGCTAATATTTATTGTTTCCTCTGTGTCAGCTTTTAAATATTCATATTTTACTCAATCTTTAAATACCTCTGCAAAGCTGATGTCCCAGATGAGGAAACTGAGTTCTGAGAAATCATATGATTTAACAAAGATCAAATCTAGTAAGTGACAGAGACAGATTGGAACCCAGGGCTTCGTGGCTTCACTTTACCTCTTTTCTGTGGATAAGCACAGCACCTAACTTCAAAGAGTTCACTGAATGGTGGCATAATGAAGAAGTTATGGCTGACTATAATGCATTTTCCTACATACTTGCAACTTGCCTGTTTACTTTTCTCTAATTTGAGGGGGAAACCCAGGTTGTTCCTCACCGTGAGGAAATGCTATTCTTAAGCAGGATTGAAATGGAAATGATTATAATGAAAATATGTTTGTGGAGACAATACTGGCCTGGTGTAGCAAACGATGTATCCCTGGGAGACAGACACTTTCAAAAATTATAAACGCAATCTTAAAAATTAGCCAAATACATGTGGTCACCACTTACTCAATGATGAGAAGAATAATAATTATAATTTTAAAATCCACCACTACCACCAATAAGAATAATTTACTCACCATCTTCTAAAGTTGGAAAGGAGCAGGGATCAGATGAACTTTGGAAGTAATCAGCAAGCGTAGGATGGTTTAAAAGGGTCAGTTCACTTTAGTAAGTTGGGAAACACCTTTAGTATATGATGGTATTTTTTTTTCTTTTCTCTCTCTCTCTTTTTTTTTTTTTTTTTTTTTTTGAGATGGATTCTCACTCTCTTGCCCAGGCTGGAGTGCAGTGGCACGATCTTGGCTCACTGCATCCTCTGCATCCTGGGTTCAAGTGATTCTCCTGCCTTAGCTTCCTGAGTAGCTGGGATTACAGGCACTATGCCACCATGCCCACCATGCCCGCCACCATGGCCAGGTAATTTTTGTATTTTTAGTAGAAATAGGGTTTCACCATGTTGGCCAAACTGGTCTAAAACTCCTGACCTCAAGTGATCTGCCCATCTCAGTCTCCCAAAGTGCTGGGATTACAGGTGTGAGCCACCGTGCGCGGCCCAAGATGGTATTTTCATTTCAGCAACCATACATGAGCAAATGTACATATATATATATATTTCTTTTTAAAAATTAAAATCTATATACACTTAAAGCAAGACCCTTAGTTAAGATCCTCCTGGCTGGATTTGTTGCCCAGGAAGCCAGAGAGGGTTCCTGCTGAGTCCTCCGGGAAGGAGAGTGTATTAGTGTATTAGGAACCTTTCCTCCACGTCTCTGATTTTTCACCTCTTTGGACCTTCCTGCTTGAAAGAAATGACAATGCTTAGCTTGAAGAAGAGATGCCTTTTAAATAAGGTATTAGGCAATTCAAGTTCTGTTTGAAATGCAACACACAAACAAATAGGAACTTTTTTTTCCAGTTTAAATCTGGAGATCAGAAATAATACCACCAAGTGACAGTTGTAGATAGGCAAATTTTATTTCAAAAGAGAGCTCAATATACCAAAAGCTATGTTATGGTGAAAAGAGGACCAAGGTCAGGATTAGAAGTTTCAATTCTATGTCCTCCCCTCAATAGTCATTTCTTGACCTACCTGGACCTCAGGTTGTTTATCCAGGCAACAGTGAAAGATACTTGCCCCATCTACTTCTCAGGATTGCTAATGATGATGAAATGAAACAATATATGTGAAAGTCACCTGTGAACCTGGAATGGTATATATTATTTGTTTTCATAGTTACAGTCAATATTATTATTAGCTTCCACAATGCTTGATATAACTTGGCACTTGGTTACAACTTGTTTCTGTTGTTTTAGTAACATTCCCATAGCCAAGAGCTGAAGTTTTGGGGCTCTGTGTGTGAGGGCTGGGAGGTTATGTGAACCTACTGAAAAATGATGGCTGATAACCAGAAAGAAGAATATGAGAAATTTGTGGGCTGCTCACCTCTAGTCTGGATTTATCACTCTTAGCCAGCTGGCCAGATTCTCTCTACAGCCCTGACCCCTAATGTATCAACAGGAGTTGTGCTCAGAAAAGAGGAAAAGGTAGGAGGTTTCTTAAACTCACATTAACATTAAAGATAGACAGACACACACCAAAAAACCCAAAGCAAGGATGCTGACAAAACAAATTACAGTTGATCTGCAATTTCCAGAGAATCAGGTTGCATTGCTAGCCCAGTGGTATGTTTTTTGTTTGGGTTGGGGTGAGGTGGTTAGAAAGACCTTTTCTCACAGTTGGATGAGCTGAGAGACGTTGGCCTGACCACCCGAGTCTAGATTGAGATCTGGGACCCAAGAAGAAATACAGGTTCTTTGGCCTTATGTATGCCCTGGCATTTTATACCTCCACAGTAATCTACCTAAGGATTGGTCAGGACTTGATGGAAAATTCTTTCTCTGAAGCTGTTCCTGAAATGCCACAGAGTAAGAATACAGCCTGTTCACACAGTAGATGACCTTTTGTGTTTGGGTTTAAGAAAGGTCCCTATACTCAGAGAAGGGCCAGCCTGGTATGGTCGCAGGACAACAAGGCCTTCCGAGCTGAATGTCTGGGAAATGTCAGTGTTGCAGTCTTTCCTTTTGAATTACGGTATTGGATTATTTTGCCTGCTTGCTTCCTCTTTCCTCTCTTTATACATTAATTTTCCCCTCATCCTTATACATTTTCACTCTTCAGAATCCCACTCCTCTTTCTTTCTTTCCTCTTTCCATCTGTTACTTAATGGATACCCACCTTCTGCAAGTGGTGTTTGTTCTTGTTGTTGTTGTTTGTTTTGTTGTTTGTTTTGAGATAGTATCTCTCTGTTGCCCAGACTGAAGTGCAATGGTGGGATCATAGTTCACTACAACATCAAACTCACAGGCTCAAGTAATCTTCCCACCTCAGCCTTCCAAGTAGCTGGGACTATATGTTTGCACCAGTGTGCCTGTCTAATTTTTAAAATTTTTTTGTAGACACATGGGCTCACTATGTTGCTCAGGCTGGTCTTGAACTCTTGGGTTCAAGTCATCCTCCTGCCTCAAACTTCCAAAGTGCTGGGATTACAGGAATGAGCCAATGCACCTATCCCTGCAAGTATGTTAACTGCTTTGTGTCCCATTTTCTTCATCTGTAAAGTGATAATAAGGATCCTCACTTACTAGAGATTGAGGGCAATTTATACCTGTTGATTCCCTTTCCTTCCTTTTCTTGTATTTTCCTTACAGTTTTCTTTAAAGTTTTTTTTTTCCCATTTTTCTTTCATTTCTTTTTTTCTTTTTCTTTTGAGACAGGGTCTTGTTTTGTCACCTAGGCTGGAGTGCAGTGGTGTTATCACAGCTCACTGCAGCCTCTACTTCCCAGGCTCAAGCGATTCTCCCACCTCCACCTCCCGAGTAGCTAGGACTGCAGGTGCCCACCACCATACCTGGTTAATTTAAAAAAAAAAAAAAAAATTGTAGATATGGAGGTCTCACTGTGTGGCCCAGGCTGGCCTCAAACTCTGGCTCAAGCAGTCCTCCTGCTTTGGTTTCTCAAAGTGTTGGGATTACAGGTGTGAGCCACTGTGCTTGACCCCCCTTTTGCTTTTTTTTTTTTTTTTCCTCTCTCCCTCTCCCTCTCTTTCTTATGTGCAAAACTGTTTCTCACCAACTTAGCTTTATGCTTTCAGTAAGCCACTTTGGAACATTCTTTTCTATGGTCTAACCATCTCTCCTTGGCTGCTATAACAGGTGGTGTGCCTGCCCTGAGTAAGCCTTTCAGAATTAAAGGTAGAGGCTGGGCACAGTGGCTCACACCTGCAATGCCAGCACTTTGAGAGGCTGAGGTGGGTGGATTGCCTGAGCTCAGAAGTTCGAGACCAGCCTAGGTAACATGGTGAGACACCATCTCTACTAAAAATAAAAAAGATTAGCCAGGCACAGTAGAGTGCGCCTGTAGTCCCAGCTACTTGGGAGGCTGAGGCAGGAGAGTCACTTGAACCTGAAAGGCAGAGGTTTCAGTGAGCCAGGATTGTGCCACTGCACTCCAGCCTGGGTGACAGAGACTCTGCCTCAAAACAAAACAGAACAAAATAGAATTGAAGGCAGACCTGCATTTATCTGTGGTCTTCTTCCACAGATAAATGCAGTGTTGCTGAACCCAAGGATATCATAAATGCAGAGTGGGATTTGATGGTTTACATGTCTTCCCATGCTCAATTGCAGCTGGTGGCATTTTCTTTTTTCAATGAGAATTAACCAAATAGGAAGTAGTTTGGAAGTCTTGTCAACAACTAGAATTATTTGATTCTTGATACATTCAGCAAAAGTCTTTCACTTTTGAGGATGTAGCCTTCAAGACCCTTTGTTTCTAACAACAAATCTAACTCCACCTTCTCCCAGCTACTTCTCAGTGTCCAATTCATTGGAGCTACAGAACATTGACACTTCTATGTACCTTAGAAAAAATGGCTTAATGTTGACTCACACATTCAGGGAAGTGTTCTCTGCCAGGAATATGATATGGTTTGGCTGTGCCCCCACCCAAATCTCATCTTGAATTGTAACTCCCATAATTCCCACGTGTTGTGGTGGGGAGCCTGTGGGAGGTAATTGAATCATGGGGACAGGTGTTTCTCATGCTATTCTCGTGATAGTGAATATGTCTCGTGAGATCTGATGGCTTTATAAAGGGGAGTTTCCCCACACAAGCTCTTTTGTCTTGTCTGCCACCATGTGAGACGTGTCTTTCACCTTCTGCCATGATTGGGAGACCTCCCCAGCCATGTGGAACTGTAAGTCTAATAAGCGTCTTTCTTTTGTAAATTGCTCAATCTCGGTTATGTCTTTATCAGCAGCATGAAAACAGACTAATATAAACAGTATAACTGATTAAATTAGAAAGTGAGGCTCCGTGCTTAGAGCTGCCTGGGACCACTCAGGTTTTGCTCAATCTGTGTTCCCACCACATGCTGGGTGCTAAACCACGCACCAAAGTTACAATGGTGGGCAAGGAATCTTCTGTGCTCCTAAGTGGTGACCAACTAGTGGGAGTGAAAGCAGGTAAATGGACAGTTTCTCTACCTGTACTATAGGTAAACTCAAAATTTGGGAAGAGTACCAGTGGTCATGGGCAACTTCTCTACCTGTATTCCAGGTAAATCTAGGATATTGGGGGCATACTAGTGTTGGTGACAGCCGGACATCCTGGGTGTGTTGGTGAGCAAGACTTCCCAAGAAGAAACACCTGACTTGAGTACAAAAATAGATAAGGAGAATTTAGATTTGAAATGTACTATGCAGGGGGAAAGAGAATTTTCTAGGTGGAAGGAGCAGCCCGTTCTGAGGCCTGGATATGTGAGTGAGAGAATGGTGCATGTGGGGGTTCAGGTGGCTCCGTGGGACAGGATTGGGGAGTGTGGAGGCAGGGATTGGCAGGAAGATAGAGAGGGACGTGGAGGCCAGGAAGCTTTGACTGTTATGGGAAGGTATATGGACATTTTTTTCTGTGGGCAGGAAGGAACCCTTGAGGGCTATTAAAACAGGGAGAAAACATGACCATATATGCTACTTGAGTAACCTCACTCTTAGTTTTAGTAGAATCATCCACTGACAGGAGAGCAAGACTGGATGCAGGAATCCCAGCCAGGAGGGTGACTACCAATATGGTTATACCTGGAATTGCTGGAGAGCTGCACAAAGTACGGATGCCTCTGTTCTACCCACAGAGACTCTGATGTAATTGGTCTGGGGTGTAGCCTGGGCTCTGGAATTTTTAAAAGCTTCCCAGGAGATTCTCATATACAGCCAAGCCTGAGAACCACTGATGTAAGAGAGGCAAAAATGGAGATACTGAAGGACTGTTAGGCTGGCTGGGCTTGGGCAGGACCATATTCCAGTGCTTCCTTTAAAAAGAAATTTCGTTTCTTTTAGAAGCAGTTGGAAGGTCCAGTCTGGAACTTGATGGTCAACTGCAAGTGGGGTCACAAGTGACTGTGAGGGGACCTGTGAGCCTATGAGTTTCATTTGTACAAAGCCTGAGACTTTCTTTGATGGAAATTAGCAGAATCTCAAGAATGAATTGGTCAGTGACAATTGGGGTTGGTGGAGTGGGGAGGGAAACACATAATATACTTAGAATATGCGTTATTTGTGATTAGCATATGTATATATAACCACTTATACATTTTGTCTAAATTTGGCTTTAATTTTCTTCTTCAAATTGATTGAGATTGGACAGAAACACTTTAAATAAACTACATTGCAAATTTTATATTTAGCCTGCCCAAACTATGGCTAATTTGTGAACAACCAAAACAACAACAACCAAAAAGCAGCGTTTATTTTAAACTTCAAAAAGGATTTATTCAGTTTCTTTTTTTTGTTTTTCCATGCATTGTTTCTCGCAGAGAGCACAATGCCACACCGCACACTCCACATTTCCCCCGTTTCTATTTAGCCCTTCTAAGAATTGCTCAGCCCGAGAACACTGAGAACATTCGGGCACGTCCAAATACCATGGACTTAACCCCTCCGTGTACAGAAAGGCTCACCAGCTTCTTAGCAATGGCTTTGCTGGGAGCTGCAGTATTCCAACAGCCCCTAGTGTCGGCTGGGATGATGTGACTTAGGAGTTAAATGCAGTTTGCAGTTTCAAAAAAGAAAAGCATGATTTGTTGAAAGAGGCTCCTGAAGAACATGTGAGTCTGAAAGAGTTTGCAACATCTGAGAAGGTGGGAGTGCATGCTCAGGGGCTCTCAAAAACTCGGATTTGGGCCTGAAATCAGGAGAAAGACTCTACTGGGGTTTCTATGACTGTTGTCAACGTATAAGCCTTCCTGTTGAAATCCCTGACAGTACTTTTGACAGCATGTTATTATCTTACAATAAAATCTGTCCCCAACCCCCCAGTCCTGCTGCCTCCTCTAGTTTCTAAGAAGGTGTGGAACAGTTAACTGTAGGGGGATGTATAGTTAAAAAGCAGATTCTAGAAGTTCCTGGTGACTTGACTCTTTCAGGGGCTAGGTTGAGATAAAACTCTAATTTTGTTTTCATTTTCACTGGAGTTGAAGTAACAACAGCAAGAGAACGCCTCCAGGTTTACAGTTGTATGGCTTATTGTGTATATATCCTATAAAACCAAAAACCATATGGAGAATTCTGCTTTCTTGGCTTTTTGTGTGTGTGTACCAGGAAGTAGTAAAATGTTTTGAGATGCTATTAAGTCCTTAAGTTACAAAATCAAGATTCCACCTTAAAATTTTTCCATACTTTAGTTTGTTGCATAGCCTGGGGTGCTGACTGCCTGCCAAATACCTATCAGAGAGTGATTTATGATATATGATACGGTCCCCAGCCCAAATGGAGACTGCGTAGTTGAAACATGAGAAAGGGGAGGCCTTGCTCTCTCGAAACCATGATGACTGCTTTCTGTTTGGCTTTTCCGAGAGAACATACAGTACAAAACGTGCCACATTTTACAGCACTAAAACTTTTGTAAGAAACGAGACACAGTTCAGCTAGAAAGACTTAATTTCTCTTTGCCATTTGTTAACTGATGATTGTTTTCACTCCAAGTGGCTGTTGTTCTTTTTCCTCCCTTTCCCCTCCCTCGCCCCGCCCCCGTCCCCCACTTCCCGGCCGCCCCGCCCCCCCCACCCCCCCCCGCTCATCTACGGAGCTCTGAAATAGAATCAAAGAGCTCTGTTCTGGCAATTAAAATATTTAAAAATTAAATCTCCACTCCATGTTTTCAATATTTCATGTATGTTCCATTCTACTATGACTAAGAATGTATTGTGATTTCTAGTGTTTTCTGTTCTGCAAATGTTTCCTTTGCAGCTGGGAAGAAGTACATCTCCCATATGGCTTTTAGGACACTTTGCAATATGCTCAGATAAAGCAATATGGACCTGAAAAGGAAAAGAAAGCAACCAGTTCTCCTTCATATCAAAATCTCTGTGGCATTCTGGGTAACTGCAATACAAAGAATAGTGTGATGGTTTGGCTTTCTTTATTTTTTTTTTTCTTTTTTCTTTTTTTTTGAGACGGAGTCTCGCTCTGTCTCCCAGGCTGGAGTGCAATGGCTCGATTTCGGCTCACTGCAGGCTCCGCCTCCCGGGTTCACGCCATTCTCCTGCCTCAGCCTCCCGAGTAGCTGGGACTACAGGCTCCCGCCACCACGCCCGGCTAATTTTTTGTATTTTTTTTTAGTACAGACGGGGTTTCACCGTGTTAGCCAGGATGGTCTCGATCTCCTGACCTCGTGATCCACCCGTCTTGGCCTCCCAAAGTGCTGGGATTACAGGCGAGAGCCACCGCGCCCAGCGATGGTTTGGCTTTCAAAGGTACTTTTAGTGATATTTCTACAGGTTGTTTTGATTGTGAATGCTGAGAGTTTTTATTGGTATAAATGTTTATTGGTTTTTTCTAAATATAAAATAAGTCTATGTTCACTAAAGAAAATTTGGTAAGTGCAGGAGAGTACATGGAAGGCAATGTACAATAACCCATTTGGTTTTCCAAATTGTCTTATATCCTTATTTTATTCAGTGTCACCAATTTTTTTTTTCTTTATGAGATAGAGTCTTGCTCTGTCACCCAGGCTGGAGTACAGTTGTATAATCTGGGCTCACTGCAGCCTCCACCTCCCGGGTTCAAGTGATTCTTCTGCCTCAGCCTCCTGTGTAGCTGGGATTACAGGTGCCCGCCACCGCACCCAGCTAATTTTTATAGTTTTAGTAGAGACGGGGTTTCACTATGTTGGCCAGGCTGGTCTCGAACTCCTAACCTTGTGATCCACCCTCCTCAGTCTCCCAAAGTGTTAGGATTACAGGTGTGAGCCACCATGTCCAGCTGAAAACTTGGTTTCTAATGGCTCCATAATGTATAATAATATTACCATGTGCCTGTTTTCTTATTATAAGATATTTAGGGTATTTCTATTTTTAATGGAAATATTGTTATAAATAATGTGATAACTGTGAATATGGATATTTGACTATATTCCTTATTATTTCATTTGGATAGATATTCCATGACTGGCATTACTAGGTCAGAAATTATGAATCTGTTTTTATAACCTTGCTACATACTTTTGTATTGGTTTATAAAGTCTCTACTATATGTTACTACCACCACTGTATGTGGAGTGTATGTGAATTTCATCCTCAAATTCTTCAATATTCTAGTAGTTGGTAGGTTTTTTTACATCTTTGCCATTTCAACACATATAAAATAATAAAATTAATATCTATATGTTCCTAATTATTAAAACAACATATTTTCCCCCTTATATGTAGTCCATTAATGCTGAAGTTTAGTGACTTGGCTTAATAACCTTTCCCCAAACCCATACTCTGTATAACAGAAATTTCTTTGGAAAAATTTCAGAATATACATCTCTTTGTAATAACCTGGGAAGTAATTTTTCTATTAGGGCATTTGCATACTTCTTGGAAATCTGGCCAGGACTTGAACAGATGGTTCCAAAACTTGGGGTATGTTAAACTTAAACATCAGTGTAACCTGGGATCTTCTGCAAGGTCTTCCGCAAGGACTGTGAAAGTCTTGCTTCTTCGTATCATTTCCTGACAGGTGTGTGTTAATGTTTCAGGATATACTGGGGTGTACCGCTTTTTTGTTCCTGATTCTGCTCACAAACTTGTCATTTCTTTGACCACTGATTGTTGAAACTAGGATGCTCTCAATAAGCCATCTTTGGATCATGTTTATCTCAAAACTGTTCCTACTAAAGGTTTTTGTGACTTGCTTTCACATATCAGGGTTACTGCTCATGTGTCCCTAATACTTTGTTGAGAAGGTGAAAGTGGTAGTTGAAGTCACTTTAAAGTCAGTCCTAGGAATGCCTCTCAAATTCTCCCTGGTTTTCTATTTTCTAAATTATCATTTACTGAGCACCTCTTACATGCCAGGCACATTTCACACTTGATTTTGCTTAAGCATTATTACAATCCAATAGAGTTTGGATAATGATGCATTTTCACAGGCAAAAATAACCTCAGAGAGATTAAGTCATTTGCCCAGAGACGTAGAGATTATAAATAATAGTTGATAAATACACAGAGGCTCAACATTCCTGTTTGGTAATTACAGAGGCTCTAGAAATAGACATGTCAAGGGCTCTCAACTACTGAGTCTCCAAAAGTCAACTGGGAATCTTTTAATTATTTACATCCAGGAAAAATCTTTTACCTATTCCCTGAATACAATATAACATGTTTTAAGGTCATTTTCCAAACTTTCTTGCTTTAGGTTAATCATTAGTGAGAGTCCCCAACATTTCTCAGATTGTGTGCAAACCCTGAAAGGATAGCAGAAATTTACACAGTGACCCCAGACTGTTAGATTTATCCTGTAGCTTGGGTTGAGCACCTTGAATTTATATCCATATATGTCTTGCAAATTCTTTTGCTTTGTGGCTTAGTAGCAAGGCATTTACCCTCTGGACAGTGCAGTCAGGTGTGCCCATAAAAACAGGAGTTGATCATTTATGAAAGCTGACTGTGGAGTAAGCTAAAGGTGCTTTGAGGACATGCTTTTAGTGTCCACTCTTAGAAACCTGTATTTCAACTTCCCTGGGGCTCAGGATTTTAAAGATCAAGCTTCTTAGCCTCTTCAGCCTCTGTAAGTTCAGATAACCTGTTGCTATTTTTGAATATAAATAGACCTTATTAGGGATTAAAAGAACAGCCCAAAGGTTTTTCCCCTTTTCTCATTTTGGTGTTTGGATTGTCAGCGGAAGTCTTGAGCTTTGAGACTTGGCAAGGCAGCGCCTTCAAATAAACATCCTGTGGACAAAATTGTCTGGCCCAGCACTCGGTGTTCCAGGATGATTGACAGGAAGCAGCATGTGCTGAGAGGAGGGAGGATGGACACTCTGAGCATGGTGGCTTCCAGTTCCCTCAAACAATAGCCAAGCTCCCAGGGAGCCTCACACCTTCTTTTTCCCATCTACTGGGGTGGTGGGTTAGGGAGGATGTGGGCTGGGCAAGAGGTGAGAGGAGCCTTGGAACTCAACCCAGCAATTACAAATAACCAACGAAAACCTCTCGATAATGCTTCCACTTGAGGGATAGAAAGAAATAGATATGCAGCGATCTGGGATGACAGCTTGAATCAAGCAGTGGCCAAAAAGGAGCCATCCAAAGCTAAAGCCAACACTGGCCACTTTGGGGAACGGGGCTTGATGAAGTGAGCAGAAGTGAGGAGAGATCTGGAAGCGTGAAAAGAAGTGAAATGAAAAGCACATGTAAAAGAAAATGGACATTTTAAAAAAATCCAGCTATGTGCCAGGATTTTGCATATGTGTTTGCTTTTGATCCTATTGCAGGTATTTGAGGCAGGTAGGTATTATATGAATTCTTTCAGATGATGAAACTGAGGCTCAGGGAAGCTAAATAAAAGTATCCAATGTGACAAGCTTAGACCATGGCACAACTAGTATTTGAGTTGCAGTCCTTTGGACCCTCCAAACCCATGCATTTTCCTCTGTCACATTTCCTCCCTAAACTTGTCTAAGTCCTACCCTCTTGTTTCTCTGCTTCAGTCCTGGTGGGGAATATATAGAAGATAATTTATCACCCTAGCTCAGTCTCCTACAACTTCCAATTTATATCTTCCATTCCTGTCTTCTCAAACCTTTTGCTGTTGTCTTAATCATCAGGTATTTCCATGTCTCTGGGTCTTGATCATGTTGTTTTCTCTGCTACAATGACTATCTCTTCATTCACCTTAATACAATCTACCATACACCCTTCAAAGTACAGTTCAAATGCCAACTTCTTCAAACAGCTCATGTATCTTACTGTCTCTCTCTCTTCCAAGGAGGATCAGTACCTTCCTAACACTGTGGTCTTACAGTAATTTGTGCCTACCTCTGTTGTAATTATCACATGTTACTTGGAATCTGAATATCCCTAGTTCTTACTAAATCATGAACAACAGTAACTGAAATCACCATAAAATCTAGACCTGTCTTTTGGTGACTTGATGGCCCTTTTGGGTAAGTGTTAGGCTTCAATCCTAACATTGATAGAAGGAGATCTGTTTCTCCCTCTGTCTCTGAGAGTCCCCAATAGATTGCTTACCACATATTATGAATTAATATAAGAAGAAAGGGTGGGCAGAGACATTGGAGGGATAGTGGAAAAGTGACTCTCTGTCTAATCCTTTCCCTTCCTTCCTGCCTGCCTGCCTGCCTGCCTGCCTTTCTGCCTCCCTGCCTCCCTGCCTCCGTGCCTTCCTTATTTCCTCCTGTAGTTACTGAGTATCACCGAAGAGTTTTGTGCTAGGGTAGATGCTGAGGACGCAATGGTGAGCAGAACCCACAGTTCTTCTGCCCCGTGGAGTTAGAGTCCATTGAGGAAGACAAAGATTACAAATACAACACACAAAATATACAATTGTGAACTGTACTAGATGATTTAAAAAAATGACCAAGAGGCTACATGAACCTAATTCTGATGGACTCGGCCTAGTCTCAGGAACAGGTAGGTGGTTGTTGACAGTCTAAAGTGAACTTTCAGGAAAAGGAGTTAAATCAGTCTGTAAAGTGATCAGACTGCCACTAAATCTTTAAAGTCAAGAGTTGTTGCTGTTGTTCACAGAAGACAAGGTGCAGAGGGAGTGCCTCTTCCACCAGGAAGAGGAGAGATAACAGTCTCATAAAATGCTCTGTTTTTGGCACTTCCAAGATTTGGCTCATATGATGAAATCTCAGAATAGAAAAAATAGAAAAGTGTACACCTCCTATTCTCAGAATACAAAGTATAGCAAGGTGCCCACTTCATATTCTTTCATGCTCAGTCAGAAAAACAGTAGAACAATGAAATTCGATGATGAAATTCATGAACTTTTTTTTCAAGTTGCATTCCCCTAAAATCTCCTATGGCTATATAAAGTCAGCTTTTGTGATGATACATATGTATGTGTACACACATATATGTTATATATCATCATCTGTTTATTAAACCTCTTGCCTTCAATTTGCAGCAAGACTAATTGTTTTCTTTTTATATATACTTAGAATTGTTGAAAATGGAGGGGAAATGAAGGGTGGGAATGGAGGTAGTGGAGGTGATAAAATGGGCCACTCAAAATTATCCCATGCATCAAAATACTTAGGGGTAATTCACGGACTGTAGCCTTTCACATGAACATCCCATATGGGGCCTTCTCTGCGTGTGTGAGCCTTGCAAAGAACTTGTGATTTGGAGAGGCCCAGTGGCTAGCATGCCAGAGGCAGACGCTGAAGCAGAGAGGACACTCCCAAGACACTATAAGCCAACATGCTGTTTATCCACATTCTCTGGGAAGTTACGGAGATACGATTCAACCGTATGTTCACACACAACGTGAAACCTTCATGAGACATGGGCTGCTTGCCAGGTGCCCATCTCCCTTCCTTCGTCTCTTCTTTTCTTCCTCTGAAGTACTGATTTTGGTGAACCATAGAGACCAAATTGGGGAAGTTATATTGTATTTTCTTTAGTATTTGAAATGGTTGTGATACATCTAGATTTGTAAAAGTTTACATTCTCAATACTTCCGTTTAGAGAACAAAATCAAGCTTCCATAATTTGGCATTAAAAACTTCATATGCCTGCCAGCCTTATCTACTCTGACTCCTTGTCTGAGGCAATCTAGTCTCCTTGATCTTGGAACAGTCCTGCTCTCTTTGTTCCTGCTGTTATTATCCACCAGGGCTGACCAACACCCACATATACCTCATTCTCTAACTACCTCCAGTCTATCCTCTTAAAAGGAACTACCTGGTTCCCAGTGCCTGTGCCTCCCCCTTCTCTGAACTCATAGCACTTACAGGTTATCTGGCAACTTGTCCTGTGCAGGTTTCTGAAAAAACTTGCTTTGCTGTTATTGTATTGTTGTGGAACTCAGGTTATTATTTTATTTTTCCACTTCAGATTCTCCACTGTCTCCTGGTCTTCATAAGAGCTGGGACTTTTTCTTTCATATTTTTATCACCTTGGCTGCTTGAAACACTGCATAATCTGAGCAAATCATTTGTCTTTAATAAATCACTTTTTTTTTTGTTGAGGAGATCATTTTCTTCACTTCAACTACCAGAAGAGGGGTCAAGGAGGAGAGAACTGATATCTTTTGACAAGATATCTTAATAAGGCACAGGGATAAGACTTTTATAGATATAATCTTATTTAATGTATTCAGAGACCTGGTAAATTAATTAATTTTATATCCATTTTACAGATACAGACATTTCACTCAGAAGTTTTGTGCTGTTTGCTGGGATCATACAGAATAGGTGTCAAAGCTTGGTTATCTTTTTTCCCCACAAAAATGTATTCATTGAAATAGCCATGAAATAAATGTCCCCTGGAGTGCATGTGTCAGGTAGCAGAGAAACAATCATGAGCCAAAATCTACCCAGGACTTGTTTTCACGGTAATCAGGTGAGTGGGAAAACATCTGCAAACCAAACAACCACCTAAATAAATGTGAAGCTGCGAATGTGAAAAGTGCTAGGACACAGAGATCCGTCTATTAAGAGAGTATATAGTAATAGGGTATTTGACCTATTCGGGGAAGGAAGGAAACATTTCCTCACTGAAGTCATGCTTGAGCTGGATATGTAGGCTGAGTAAGAGTTTACTAAGGGAAAGGAAAAAGGTCATATTCAGAGAGAGGCCCACAAGTGCAAAGGCCCTGTGGTAGGAAAAAGTATGGCAAGTAAGGAAGACTGAAAGATTCCAGGGTGGCTGGAGTGTGTGTGCCTGGGTGTAAGTGTATGTGTGTGAGAGATAAGGTGTGAGGCTAGAAATGTAAGGCTTTCTGATTGTTTCTCCGTTTATCTTAAAAATAGGCATGATGGCTCACAACTGTGATCTTAGCACTTTGGGAGGCCAAGGCAGGCAGATCACTTGACTTCAGGAGTTCGAGACCAGGCTGGACAATATGGAAAAACCCTGTCTCTGCAAAAAATCATAAAAAAAAATTAGCCAGGTGTGGTGGTGTGCACCTGTAGTCCCAGCTACTTGGGAGGCTGAGGGAGGATTGCATGAGCCTGGGAGGGTGAGGCTGGAGTGGACCGTGATTGCACCACTGCCCTCCAGCCTAGGCAACAGAGTGAGACTCTGTTTCTAAATAAATAAACAGTGAATCCATTCAAGAGATTGCAGTCTATGAATGACATGATGATTTTAATGCAGAGAGCAGATGGAAGTGAGGCAAGAGTGGAAGAGGGTAAGCCAAGCAGGATGCTATTGTAGCAGTCCTGGTGATCAACAAAAATAGCTGGACTAGTAAATAAAGGAACAGTGGTGGGAGTGTAATGCAGAAAAAGGGATGGATTGGAAAGTAGTTTGGGTGTTCCAGTTGAAAGAACTTGTTCATGGATTGGATATACAGATGAAGAAGAAAAGGTGACAGAGATGACACTAGAATTTTTGCCTGCAAAGCTTGCTGAAGCGTAGGGCCATGATTTGTATAGAAGACTGTGAAAGGCAATCAGATTTGAGGTGGAAGTTTATAACAGATTTAGATGCATTGCAAGGTATCTTTCAGACATTGAAATGGGATGCTATTTTGGATAGCATGTCTGAAGTTTAAGTGAGAGGTCTGTCCTGAAGATAGGAATTTATGATTCAATGTAGAGGTAGTTTTGAAAGTCATGAACATGTATAAGGTGGCTGGAGGAGAACTGATCCATGGGGGAGTGATACTGAATCAGGAACTGCTGGAGGCAGTGGGGACACAATGTCAATGATACTCAGTCCCTGGATTAAAAGTGCTTGCCACTTAGTGGGCTGAACTTTGATTTATCAGATTCCAAAGCCCACAGTGTTTTACTGACATCATCCTTTGAGAAAGCAAAGGCTAAAGTGAGTAGGAGTCAGTGCTGTAATTCTTGACCTTTAAGTTTTGTTTTGTTTTTTTTTTTTTTTCATTTTTAGCTTTGTGGTTTCCTGCCACTGTTTTGGCATGCTTGTTGTTGAGATTGAGAAATAGTAGTGTATATTATATTTGGCAATTATACTCATAATCTGAAAGTGTTTGTGTGAGCTTAGGAAGTGTAAATTTTTAATTCGCAAACAGGAAAATAGAGGTCCAGGCAGGGCCGGGGGTGTTTTGAGCGAGATCACCAAAGGCCCAGAAATAAAGAGTAGAATCCATGACACCTCAACTCCAGAAGTACTTTCCGTGCCTCTGAAACATGATGCTTCACTTACTTAGGTTTTGATTAATTTTTCTTCACAAGACTAGATAGAAAAAGAAGTTGGTGTTGCTGTCCCAGATGGACGCCTGATCTGTCCAGGTGCTCTAGATCCTGATCATCCTAGTAATCGTTAGTACCAGAAACATCAGGATAAATCATCATGTTTGCAAACTAAAAACAGTGAAGGTGGAAATTGTAAGTCACTTCCATTCCAATAGCATGCCATCCCTGGTAATAGAAATGAACCATGACAGGACCAGTTTTACAGACATTGCGAAGACAAATTTTCAAAAGCAAATATAGGCCTAAAGAAACTTCCAGGAATTAGTGGCTCTCCAAAATAATTTGTATTCAAGGGTGACACGATTTTTAAAAGTTCTTCATTTGAACAAGTAGCATTTCCGTTTGGAAAAAAAATTCAAACGACGCAGGAAGTACCCAGTGAAAAGAAATCTCCATTACAGCGCTGCTCCCCAGAGCCCAGTCTCCTTCCTCTGAGGCAGCAACTGTTACTAGTATTTTTATTTATGAATCTAGAGATATTCTGTGTGTATCTTCCTTTTATATGCAAATGGTAGCTTGTGATGCATGGTGCTTTTCGCTTGTTTTTTCTCTAGGACATAATTCCGTATCTATATATAGATCTGCCTTGTTCTCTTTGGTGACTTCAGAATACTTCATTGCAAGTGTCCCCTAACTTTTTGAACCAGTCTTCTACCAACAGATATTTAGGTTGTTTCTAAACTTCGGCAATTAAAACAGTGATGAAAAGAATATCCTTTTATCATCTTTACATATGTAAATATATCTATAGGAGAAATTTCTAGATGTGTGATTGATGGGTGAAAGGGCATATATGTATTCACAACTTTGATAGATATTAGAAATATTCCTTTAAAGATGTTGCATTAATATTTACTCCCATAAAATTATATGAGAGTGCTTGTTTCTCCCAACCACTTGTCACATTATCATTTTATCATTTCACTAAAATGGGAAATGCCTTTAATGATTTTGAAGCTATCTGTTTTGCCCCAACGTCTTGCTTGCTCAGGAATCAGAAGGTTTCTAGATTCTGCTCTTACGGCTACTCAGAGAGATTTAAGAATATCTTAGTTCTCTCTTTGGCAACTTTTATGCACAAAGAAGGGAGAAGAGAGTTAACATTCATTGGATGCTCTCAAATGTTTTGTGTTCATTTAGCTAATATTTGTTGAACAGCTACTCTGTGCTCTGTTTTAGGTTCTTGGCATTTATCAGAAAACAATGCAGACATAGACTCCTGACCTCTAGGAGCTTACATTCTAGCAGGGGAATGAGACATTAAAAAACATGATAAACACTCAAATTAGAAGGTGGTAAATGTGGAAATACAAAAAAAGTAGAATAATATAATGGAGATTAGAAGAACAAAGGGCAAATAAATTTAGGGGATTAGGTAGGATGGCCAGGGTGATCCTCATTGACAAGGTAATACTTGATTAAAGACTTGATGGTGCTGGGAAGTTAGCCAGGAGATATCTGGGAGAAGAGCCTTCTAAGCAGAGACTTTAGGCAGAGTGAAAGCTCGAAGGTGAATGTGTGCTTGAGGCTTCCAGTGTGGCTGGTGTGAGTGGGAGTGGGGGGAGGGGAGAGAGAGAAAGGGAGAAAAGGAGATACAGATTCGATAGAGCCTTACAGGGCATTCATTCAGTGAGAGTGAAATGCTGCAGTACTGCAAGGTTTTGAGCACAATAGAGACATGATCTGATACATGTTTCAAAAAGTACAACTTTTTCTTTTCTTTTTTGAGGCAGAGTCTTACTCTGTTGCCCAGGCTGGAGTATAGTGGCATGATCTCAGCTCACTGCAACCTCCACCTCCCGGGTTCAAGCGATTCTCCTGCCTCATCCTCCCATGTAGCTGGGATTACAGGTGTGTGCCACCATGTCTGGCTAATTTTTGTATTTTTAGTAGAGACTGAGTTTCGGCATGTTGGCCAGGCTGGTCTTGAACTCCTGACCTCAGGTGATCCACCCGCCTCTACCTCCCAAAATGCTGGGATTACAGGTGTGAGCCACTATACCTGGCCTCACAAAGTATGACTTTGAATGCTGTGTTGAATAATAAAGATGACAAGATTCCCTGAGGGGTTGTTTATAAGATGTCAGAGGAAAAGAGAAGTTAAGAACAACTCCAAATTCCTCAAAGAATTTAAAATAAAACTCCCATTTGACCTAGCAATCCCATTGCTGGGTATATACCCAGAGGAAAATAAATCATTCTGCCCAAAAGATGCATGTACACTTATATTCACCAAAGCACTGTTCACAATAGTAAAGACATAAAATCAACCTTGGTGTCCATAGTGGATTGGATAAAGAAAATGTGGTATGTATACACCACGGGATGCTAGGCAACAATAAAAAAGAATGAGATCATGTCCCTTGCAGCAACATGGATGCAACTAGAGGCCATTATCCTAAGTGAATTAACACAGGAACAGAAAACCAAATACTTCATCTTGTCACTTGTAGGTGGGAGCTACACATTGGTACATATGGAAACAAAGAGGGGAACAATAGACATTGGGGTCTACTTGAGGGTGGAGGGAGGGAGGGGAGCAAGGGCTGAAAAACTACCTATTGGGTACTATGCTTACTACGTTGGTGAAGGAGTATTTATATCCCAAACCTCAGTGTCATGTGATCTACTCATGTAGCAAACCTGCATACGCACCCTCTGAATCCAAAATAAAAGTTGAAATTATTTTTACAGAAGAATGACTCTGAGGTTTTTGTCATGCGTTACCATCAACTGATATGGTAAAGCTCACAGATATAGCACACTTTTGGGAGGAGACTACAAGTTCACTTTTAATCATATTGTATTGGAAACATCTATTAGATATCCAAGTGGAATGTCAACTAGGAAGACAGATAAGTTAGCCTGGAGAGAGAGAGAGGGAGAGATCTGAGGAAGGAGGAAAAGCAAGAGAGTTACATGTTATGTTTCATTTAATTCTCATGGTAACAGGTGATGCTATCTTCAGTTTTACAAATAGAGAAGCAAGCTCAGAGTGGCTCGCTCTGACTTACCTGCATTCAAAGCCCATCATCGGCCTCCAGAATTACATGGTATCAATTTTCCTGCCATAAAGGTTCTATATTCCAGGATTTGTTCAAAGTTCCTTGTCATAAAGAACTTCGGAGAATCACTTGAACCCAGGAGGCAGAGGCTGCAGTGAGCCAAGACCACGCCATTGCACTCCAGCCTGAGTGACAGAGTGAAACTCCATCTAAAAAAAAAAAAAAAAAAAAAAAAAGAACTTAAGACCTGCTAATTACACGTGGGGCCGCAATAGATGTAGGTGAGAACATGGACAGAGTGCGTGCTATGGATGCAAAACCCCAAGGCCTGTGGACCACCCTGAGATGACAGTTCCTCGTGCAGAAGGCACTTTGTGCAGAAGGAGTAATCTGGAGTACCACAAGTTACCCTCGTGCAAGGCTATTTTGTAGTACCTAGTTTTTTTCTTCCAGCTGTGCTGTTGGCCTCACTAATATCATAATAAAAAAAGCTATCTGTTTATTTCTGATATCTCAAGATACTTTATCAACAATGTGGTTACATTGCTGGTCATCCCATAGATAAACTCAGATCCCTCTACCTTCCATGTGTGAGAAGATTTTGTTCTACAGTTGCTTCTGTCAAACCACCACAGTCCTGGCGAACTGAGAGGGAGGAACCTTGTGCCTTTGAAATGTGATTCACAGTGCTTGGTAAAGTGCCAGTATTCTCTAAGGTAAGTCAATATCACATGTCTTGTATTCTTAATTTGGTGTTTGGGCTTCTTGTGTTGAATTTTTCACTTATCTCTCATAAATAAGGTCTTGAGAGTCCATTGAAAAAATTATGCAGTGGGTAAGGATTCAGGTTTTGAAGCCAAGTAGCTCCATCAATTCTTACCTGTCTGACTTGGGGCAAGTTATTTAAGTCTCAGTTTTCTTAAATGTTATTGTGTAGACAACAATATGGTTTGCTTTACAGAGTCAAGACAATTACTCAAGGGGATAATAAATATAAATTCTTAGTACTACTCCTTGCACAGAGCAGTGATAAAAAATAGTTATTGTAAGTAGCCTCAAGCTAGAATATATTAATAATAAGATACATAAACAGTTTATATAACAAAAGTTCTCAAAATATTGTATTTAAAATGAAAAACCTTATATTGTATAGCACAGTAGCTTGTAAATATTTTCAGCAACAGTACTTTATTCAAATGAAATTTCAAATGATTTCAGCTTATATAAATAATATTAAAATGTTTTAAAATATAAAAGTATTTTTAAAAACTAAATGTATACAAACTGTTAAAAAGTCAATTGATGAGAACCATGGATCTGTTTGGATGAACATAAATACTTCAAACAGGAGTTAGGTGACAGTGCTGGTCTCATACCCACGTCAGCATCAGGCTCATATCTACATTTTATTTTGGGTACAACATATCAAGAAAATCCTGGTGCACACAGATAAGTAGTTGCTGATTATGACTTAAAAAAAAACTCACCTTGCAATTCTTAAGATACACTTCAAATAAACTGAGCTAGAAGCCTGAAAGATGCGTAGTAGGAAAACTTTATTTTGAAATTGAATCACAAATAATTTGAGAGATGAATTGCTTACATTCGTTGTTGATAAAAAAGACCCAGACTTTCAACAGACACTAAAACATTTATGCATAGCCCATATGAGACTTTCCATATGATTAGGGGGTATAAAAATATCTTTGTTATTCTCTAACTGGACTTATTTTGTATTTCAAGCACCTTGTTACCCCAGGAGGCTTGAAATAAGTTTCAGGCAATTCAGGGTCTTCTTGCCTCTCCATGTGGTTGTGTCTATTTCTCCTGGGTGCTATGTGGTGTCCACACGAGGTGGGGCATGTGGTTCCCCATTGTCAACCATTCATGCTGGTTCCCCTGAGATATGACGTCCTTATCTGGCCAGTGGTTTCTTATTCACCCACATCACTTCCTTCTAGTGCTCCCTATATGACCTCTCTAGACTCAACTTCTTTCTCTCTATTTTCTCCCTCCCTTCTCTTCATGTCATCATGCCCTCTGTGGCACATGGGAAACAGTCTGTTGAATTGACCACTTCAGCATTATGATAAATGTGTGAGGGCTTTCCCAGACCCCTCTGCTAGATTGCTTGTAGCTTACCTTCCAGCTGCTGCCCCTGTTGGCTACTAGAGACAGATGGGTCCTTTGACTCTCTGGGCCCAATTAGGAAATGAACAGCAAGTACCCTCTGCTTTTGAGGACCCCAAAGCCATCCTCTAGCTACATATCCTCTCCGAGATTCAGTCCGGGGTTTGGTACAGGGATTCTAGCCACCCGACCCTGTATGTAACTCATAACCTTACATCTGACATTCTTTTTTTTTGTTGTCTGTGATTCCCTTTTTTTTTTTTTTTTTGAGACAGGGTCTCACTCCATTACCCAGGCTGGAGCGCAGTGGTACAATCACAGCTCATTGCAGCAGCTTCGACCTCCGGGGCTCCAGCAGTCCTCCCACCTCAGCCTCCCAGGTAGCTGGAACCACAGCTGTACACTACCATGCTGGCTAACGTTTTTTATTTTTCTTTTTCTTTCTTTCTTTTTCTTCTTTTTTAGAAATGGGGTAATCTTACCATATTTTGCAGGCCAATCTTGAAGTCCTGAGCTTAAGTGGTCCTCCCACCTTGGCTTCCCAAAGTGCAGGGATTACAGGTGTGACCCATCATGCCTGGCTTCATCTACAAATATTTACTCAATGCTCACATCCCATGCTGGGAAGTAGGGCAGTAGAATTGGAGAAATTACATCTCCATCTCATGGAGCTTAAATTCTAGTTGAGGAGACAGACAATGAACAAATGCATACTAAATATATAGTCCATCAAGTAGTGGTATTGTAGAGAAAAAATAGTGCAGGGAATGATTTAGAATCTCTTACCTCCTGAGTATGGGGTGGGAGATTGCAATTTTAAATAGTGTGTTTTGGGTAGGCCTCACTGAGCAAAGACTCAAAACAAGTGAGAGAAACCCACTGTCTGGGGAAGAGCAGGCAGAGAATATCCCAAGTGCAAAATCCCCGAGGCAGCAGCATGCTTTGGGAGTCTGAGCAACAGCCAGGAGACCTGTGTGGCTGGGGTGGAGGTAGCTAGATGGACTAGTCCTGGAAGATGAATTCAGCAAGGCAAAGGGGATAAGGGCGGGCCAGCTCTTGTAGGTCACAGAAAGGGCTTAACCTTCTCAGAAGACAACCCACTATTGGAAGATTCTAAGACATATGATCTGAGAAGCAAGATCTGACTTAGTTTGAAAAGAATTATTTTGACTGCTGGGTTAAGAATGGATTATCATGAAAAAAGGTCAGATGAAGGAAGATTAGGAAGCTATTGCAGCACTCCGAATGACAGACAATGGTGACCTGCACAGGATGAAGGCGGTAGAGGTCATCAGAAGTGGTCATTTGATCCTAGATTTGGATCTGAGATGTGCGGAAAGAGATCAGTCAAGAAAGACTCTAAGACACTGGCAAGATGGAGTTGCCCTTAAGGAGTTGTAGAAGATTGCAGAAAAGACAAGTTCAGGAGGCAGGGGTGAGGAAGATCAAGACTTTGATTTTGGACACATTGTGGTTAAGATGGATATGAAGTAGGCAGCTGGATACATAAGCCTGGAGTTTAGCATGGGTGTGTGTGTGGTGGTGGGAGTGTATACATTTGAATATGTTTTTACTTTTGAATTAATTTAATTTAAATTTAGATTTAATGAATGTCATTTAAATTTTGAGTTGATTTACTTTTGAATGTTTTAGAATTGTCTTAAAAATAAGTTTTAATTAAATACATTAGTAATTATTTATTTATAATTAAATATATAAATTAGATAAAATTAATTAAAATAAGCCTTAAAATAATTTAAGAAATCTATTTAAAAATGAATTTAAATCATATATGTGAAATTCCTGAAGTATAGTTGTAGAACTTGTATGGAGCTCAGTTTTAAACGTTGGCATGCTCTTGGTGTAAAAAGCACTGTTTGGTAATACAATCATCACAATCAATTTTTTTTGGTATGTGATATGGCAAGAAGAAATGACAGGATCTACCAATCTATGCCCCAAAAGGACTTATCTAAGCAATATTTCAATTCTCCACTGTTGGATCCATTTCTCAAAAAAAGTAGCTAAATTTTTCTTACATTGTTGAATATGCAGATGTGAACCACCAACTGCTGAGGGGCACTCTTGAGGGAACACGTACAGTGGGATAGATCACTTACTCCCTTTCAGGGTCATATTGGTTCAGCCCAATGAAGAGATTTTGTGTGATGTGCAACTTGTCATGATGTACTTTTTAAAAATAGTGTCACTGACACATATCCACTAAAATAAATTAACTTTTCTATCTTGACTGACTCACATTCTAGAAACAGCAACTTCACATGCCGGTGATGATATGAGCCACAGGGATGGGTAGGAGTGGGAACACACCAGCAAGAAGATGGCAGTGCCAGAGGCCTTTTAATGGTTTTTAGCAGAGCAGTGCAGAGGTTATGAGAATAAACCTGGACTTTTACAAGCCTGGGTTATAATTTAAGCTCTGTGGCTTTCTGGATGGGCAGACTTAATTTCTTCAAACTCAAGTATTCAGACAAAAAATATAATGGGGAAGAATTATAACTTTCTGTTGTGAAGAACTAATGAGCGAATGCTTGCAAAATACTTAGAGCAGTATGTTGCACATCGCCAGCTCTCAATAAATGATGGCTATTATTATTGGTAACTCTTTTAAAAGTAAATGTTTGGTCTCTTGAAATATCTTAAGCAGGGATGGTTTCAGATTGCCATCTGCTCTTAATTGGTGAGCAGGGCTGCCACCCCAGGCTCAGATGTAAGCTGGTACAGATAGCCCTAGTGAAAATGAGCCTCCACATCATTAAATCTATAGTTGAAACACTTCTACTGCACACTTGAACACTTGAACACACACATTTCATCTTTCTTGGCTATTTGGACTTACTAAGCATTTCTGTAATACTTTTTTCTAACTTGGCTGCTTCTCATTAGTGGTTCCTCACATCACCCATGTGAAAGGTGAATACAACAGTCCATATTTTACAGACCAGGAAATTGAGGTACAAGTCAGCCTAGTGTGGTTTGGCCAAAGGCACCAGAAAATTAAGCCCTGAAACTCGAAACTAAACCCAGAGTGTCTCATTGTTGAGTTATGGTTGACTTGATAAAGGAGAATGTTCTCCATAGTGATTCACAGCATTCAAATAAAACACAAAAGTGATGTCCTCTTCTTTGCCTAAGAGCAAATATACTACCTACAGTCATCATGTGACAGCCAGAGATACCACTGTAAGATCAAATCTGATCAAGTCGCTTTTCTATGTAAAACCTTGTTCTGGCTCTCCATGACCCCAGGATAAAGTCCATCTTCTTAATGTGGCATATGTGGCCTTCCCTGTGCTCCTCTACCTCCTGCTGCCAGCCTCATCACTCACTCCTTCTGTCCTCACTCCAGCCATGCTGAAGACTTTCAAGTCTCTTAATGCGCCTTTGCACATAAAATGTAGAAAAGAACCTGGCTCTATCTTATTTCTTCTCCTTTAGTTGAATGTCACGGTTTCCAAGAAGTTTCCCTAGATTTCTCAAGACTGGATGAGTTGGGCCTTCTGTATACTCCTACAGTACCTGAGATTTATACCACTGATCTTGCTGAAACTGTATCTTAAATCAGTCTGTCCCATGAGCCTGTTGTCTCCTTCAGGACAGTAATTATACCTGCCTCATTGTAGATCCCTAGCTCCTAGCGCAATGCCTGCAAACAATGGAGATACAATAAATACTCTTTTGATTGTATGAATGAGCAATATGCCTTGTGATTTGACATTTTCCATTGCACAAAATGGATAAATACTTTGTGTCAGACACTTCGATAAGTACTAAAGTACAATACGTTATGGTTTGAAGATTTAACAGTGGAATTTCTGGCAACTGCCAGGAGGGAGGTAAGGTGAGCTATGAAACCTATTAGTGTGGGTATTTGCATTAAGATATATCTCATCCTGGTCTCTTGGTCTTTAATCAGCATTGTCCAAGTGACTATATATTACAGTTATCCAAACTGGTACAACTTTGACAGTGGAAGTGGGCAGTATTGATAATTGTATTTTGACAATACCCATAGACTGGGGCTATCCCAGCAGAGTGAGTATGTGGTCACTCTAGGTATATGGATTACCCTAATGTGCTGTTAGTCCTGAGCTAAATCCCTGGTTTAACTGATCCATCGAACGGACTCAAAGCTGCTGCTGGGTGAGAAATCTCACAGTTGTACTGACTGAAACAGCTAAGAGACATGTAGCAGTCACTTTGCAACATATGGCTTGACAATCCTTTTCCTGAAGTAGCTCTAAACATAGTGGTAGTTATAGCTCAGTGAGGAGTAGCAGGTGAGAGTGGCCATTAAGCAATAGTTCTGTCGCTCAGTAAAAGTTTTGGCACCTGGATTTGAACATGAAGGATTCTAACTGGGGAGCTGAAAGATTTCCAGATCAGCCGAATTGCTCAAAGCTGCCAAGTTGGCCTGAGAACCTTCCTTTGTGAGTGAGATATGGATGATACTTGAAACTACTCCTTAGCTGGAAAATGCAATTTAATCATATGTTTAAAAAAGCAATAATTAAAATATTACTTTTTCAGAGCTCTTTGGTGCTCCTGAATCCATGGCTGTGCCAAATGCTTAGCTGTGCAGAGGGTGGTTATCTTTCAAGGCCAGGATAGTAGCTCCCCAATCACTGCATGTAGCTCTCAGCTTTGTCATGAGCTTAGGAGGTGAAAGAGGTGGACTTACGTATTAGCAATAAAGGTGAACATCTCTAACACCTGGAAAGTGCTGAAATTCTGGTTAGCGTGCTTATCTTATTTTGGCAAATGTCCTATATTAAATGGAAGGTGGCATGTTCCCTTTATTAAATTTCTCTTTTCTGATAGGATTTCTCCAAATTTATGTCTATTACTTATGCCTAGAAAAAATTAGTGATTTGTAGCTAACACATTCATTGACATAATACAGTGTTAATTGCTGTTGTCATGGTCTTGGATAGGAGTTAGAAATTCCTTTGTATTAACAAAAGTTTAGGAAATGTATTATTGTTTAAATATTCCACACAAATGAACATACATGGAGCAAAATAAAAACACAACAAGAATCCGTGAAGCTGGTTGAAAACGTTCACACTCTGAGACGTCAGCTTGCCATACCATCTTACCCTTTATTTAGTCTTGTTTTAGTGTCTATTTTTTTTAAGACTGAATTGACCCTAGCTGTGTTTATAAAATGACATTTTAAATTCTCTAATTCAGACCTCTAGGTCAGAGCTATAATGTTGCTTCAGGACTGAGTACCTCCGGGAGGAAAGCAGCAACAAAACAAAATATTTAAAAAAGTAGGTGCTGCATGAGTAAATTGTGCCAGTTATGTGCCATGTCCCTTTTGGGAAAGAGCAGTGCACTGTGTGCAGAAAAGAAAGTGACCCATTGCTTGGTATAAAGAACTGTAACTGATGGGGTATCTATGAGTATAACGTATTTGGAAAGCAAATTGTTGTTCATAGTCTTTATGACTTTCCTTGGCCAAACAGCAGTAGGTATTTCATGCCAAGAAGAACTGAGGGGTTTAGAACAGGAATTAGGAAGGAAAAGTCACCCTTCCAATGAGGGAAGAAAATGGCACTGGGCAGGGTGTGGTGGCTCACGCCTGTGACCCTAATACTTTGGGAGGCCAAGACGGGTGGATCACTTGAGCCCAGGGATTCGGGACCAGTCTGGGAAACACGGTGAAATCCTGTCTCTACAAAAAATACAAAAATTAGCCAGTCCTGGGGGCATGTGCCTGTAGTCCCAGCTACTGGCTGGGTTGTGGGGGTGGTGTGTGTTGAGGCGGGAAGATGATCGCTTGAGCCTGGGAGGTTGAAGCTTCAGTGAGTCTTGACGGCACACTGCACTCCAGACTGGATGACAGAGCAAGGCCCTGAAGAAAGAAAGAAGGAAAGAAAGAAGGAAAAGAAAAAGAATGAAAGAAAAGAACGAAAGAAAGGAAAGGAAAAGGAAGGAAGGAAGGAAGGAAGGAAGGAAGGAAGGAAGGAAGGAAGGAAGGAAGGAAGGAAGGAAAGAAAAGAAAAGAAAAGAAAGAAAATGGCACTGGTTATGAATGTGTCCCTACTATTAAACTGCCTGGGCTCATATCACAGCTCCTCTTTCTACTAGTTGTGTGACTTTGGGGAAGGCACTTAACCTCTTAACTTCAATTTCCCATCTTTAAAATGGGAATAATAAAAATAACGACCACATATGGTTTTGGTGAGGACCGAATGAGATTATACATGAAAACACTTAGCAAAATATTTGGCAAATAGTCAAGTCAATAAATAGCAATTATAATTGTGAAAAACCCAGTCATTTGACATCATGACTACAATTTTTATTTCAGTCTGTGCTTGAGTATATGGTTAACACCCATGAATATGTGTACTTCAGTTTTATGGGTTCACTAAGAGCATTCAGGCCTTCAACACTGCATTATTCCTAGATCAGGGAGCTCCTGAAACAAGATACATCCAGAGAGCCCCACTTTCCCTATGTACCTCAGTGGATCCTAGTCCTCTTTCCTAGCTTGGGCCTACCACGGCTTGCTCAGGGGAGCTAATGGGATTGCAGCACCAGACAGAAACAGGAGGCCATGGATGATTCTAGTTCTCAGGAATGCCTTTTAAATCGTGTATGTTCTCTGTTGCTATGTTGTTTTTTTTAAAGTATTTTTTCTTTTTCTGTATTTTTATTCTAAGGCAAAAATCAATAACGAGGCTAGGTTCAATGTCACAAGATGTGGGTATTAAGTTTCCCTGAGAAACCACATATTTGGATGGTGAATTGGCACCAAGACCTCTCACCAGACTCTAAGAACATCTCGTCTCTCTTTGAGTCTCATTCTTCTTTTCTCCTTCCAATAATTTTAACCACAAGAATACGCATCGTTTTCTACTTGTGTTTCTTCTCCTATTTTTCCTCTCCAGGCCTTCCAGTATCTTTCTAGCCAATTCTTTATATTATATTCCTTCTGTGTGAAATGCACTGTGATGTGTTGGAGGAAGAAGTAAGAAGATGTGAAATGGGGATTTTGACTGTTGTGACAGCTTGCTCTTATCTTGGTCCTATTATTAATGTCTCCAAGTCCCATTTGTAAAAAGATGAGGAATAATAAACTCACTAAAGCTGTTTCATAGGATTTTAATGAGGACAAAATAAAATATTAAGTATGCGAGTACTTCTCAAATTTTATTATTTTCAAAGGTTTCTATTTATTGTTAAATGGATTTCAATACAATTTCATCTGATGCAAAAATTAAAAAATAAGGTACATTAAAGTTCTGTTTTACTTTTGAAAATATGACCGAACTGATCCAATTCTCTTCTGTTAAAAAAATAGACTTTATTTTTTTACAACAGTTTTAGGTTCACAGCAAATTGAGTGGAAGTTAGAGAAATTCTTCTATTTTTAATTTTAAACTAAAATATGACAAAAGGATTTCCTGATGTATCCACCATTTAAGAAAAAGGTAACATTTTTCCTTTGCTGGTCTAAACGTTTATGGATTGTTCTCTTTGCTGTTTGTTTTTAGTAAATGTAAAAGGAAATCGCTGGTCTAGAGGCCTCTTGCTCTCCCTCAGCATTCTAGAATCTAGATCTGCTCTGTAAAATGTGCTAAAATGTTGCTTGTATAGCACTTGCTCTGGCCTATGCCTAAGCTCTACAAGTTTTTTGATGACCATGAAAAAGTTTTACTTCTCACATGTTCATGAGGAGCTGGAATAGATATTGTTTAATAATTGTGAATCTGTTCACTAGAAAATAAGAGTCAGATTGAAGGCTATTCGTCATTGGAACAAATCATTAGTAAGCAACTGGAGGTTTTTTTGAGCCAGGGACTGTACTCTTCGCTTAAATTTGCTAACTTATTTAAATGTCATAGACACCCTACGAAGTAGGTCATAAGAGCCCCATTTTATTGAGAAGGAAATCAAGGCTCAAAAGAGATTAAGTAATTTCTGAACACAGTGATGCATCCTGGTTGAACAACTAGGATTTCTTCTCATTTTTTCTCTTAACAGGTCCTAAGAAAATGAAGGAGCCTCTTCCTGTACTCATGGTACATAAGGTATTTCAGTATTGTACACATAAATAGCACACATCTTCTACCATGAGCAGAGAATTCCTTGGCAAATCCTCCTCATTGATAATAGTTTTGACTATGTCCTTAGGTCTTGTGCTAAATATTTTTCACATCTCATCACATTTCAGCCTTGCAGTAATCCTAAAGGTAGGATCATGAGCCCCATTTTACAGGTGAGAAATTAGAGTTTTTGCTTGCCCAAATTTATACACACATGTATCTCTTTGACTCACTAGCCTGCGTCCTTCTCTATATATCATATAGACGTCAACAATAGATATTTTCCTCAAGGGAGTAGTCTCCTCAGAAATTGAAATCATTGGTGCCATAAGCAATACAGAAATGGAAAAGGTTCCCTTGTCCCCCTTGCAGGACGTGTGATGGGGTAGTGGCTGGCTTCTTCAGTGCCCTGCTGCTGAAACCTCTAGGGGAGCATACAGGCAGGTTGTGGGGCTCTGACCCCAGGGCAGTGTCTAGGGGTGAATATTCACAGCTCCTGAAGCCCCAGTAGGTCTGTGCTACCATGTGCTCTTTTAGTTTAGCTGTCTATAGGCGGCTTGTGTTAACCAGCTCAATTAGACCCTCTACCTTGTCTCAAGGACAGAGGGTTCTCTTTATTACGGAGTTCTTGCCTTGGTGTACCGGAAGAAGTGGATCACACCTGGGTTTGGAGAATGAGTGCAAGGTTTTATTGAGTGGGGGTGGCTCTCAGCAGATGGGGGAAGGTGGAAGGGGATGGAGTGGAAAGGTTTTCCCCTGGAGTCGGGCTGCTCAGTGGCCTGAGCTCTCTTCTGACTGCCCTGCCCAACTCTGCCTCATTCCACGGATTGATGGCCTGCCCGCGTGTGGGTGTCTGTCGGGGCTTGCCTCTTGACATCCAGCCGCCCATGTGTTCCTCCACTGATGTGCTCCTCTAGACGTCCAGCCACCTGTGTGTCCGCCGGCTAGGGTCTCCGGGTTTTTATAGGCACAGGGTGGGGGTGTGGCAGGCCAGGGTAGTCTTGGGAAATGCAACGTTTGGGCAGGAAAATAAAAATGCCTGTCTTCACCTAGGTCCCTGGGCACAAGCCCCCGGGGTGGAGCCCTAGCCAGGGACCACGCCCTCCTCTACCCAGCACTTCCCTGGCGCCCTCCGTATCATTTAAAGGGACCGCGCCCTGTCCTTCCCAGCACTTCCCTTCCCTATCAATACCTACCCATTGCAGCATCCTTTTATCTCTAACTTCACTGTGAGGGGGCTACTGTGGGACGTTGAAAACTTTTGGCTGGAGTGGCCATTTTGTCTTTTGGCCATGCTTGAGACCTTTTTCAAAGACTCAGAAAAGTTCCTTCTAAAACATTGTCCTCTTTTCCTGATTCATGCCAGAGAAACAGAATTTCCAAGTAGACAAGTAAAAAGTACATTGGAATGACTTCGTGCCTGGGTTCCTGATTGTTCTCACAGATGACATCCTACAACTGTCTCACCACACATTATTTTTTGAATCATTTTCTCTAACCTAAGTATCTCTGGTAACCAAATTTTAGTAATTCCCCCAAGGCAACCTGAGGTTTGGAAACCAAGGAGGCCGTTCCAAGTCTTTTGTGGACTGAGGCATGCAACCACAGAGCTAAGGTCAGATCCCATTAAGATGGGGGGAGGGGTCGAGAGAGAGGAGGAGTGGAGAGAGCTTCATGTCTTTCCATTGTACTGGAATTTAACTGGAATGACTGAAGGCAATTTCTTTTTAAAATCCTTCCCCCCTGTCACCTCATTAACACCTCCAATGAAAGGCAGCTGTGAGACTGTTAACTCTTTGCTTGCACATTCTTGAAAGTGCTATTGGCTGGGATCTCTGGTCCTTGTGAGAAGATACCCTGCTGTCACCAATCTGGGCATCTGTAGCTTGAAATCAGGGTTTTTCCAAGATTCATATTTATACCCCAATAGTGTGCCATTCTATAGAGTGAGACATGCATTTCTGCCAGGTTTTGCATATTTTGAGCTACTACTCCATAAGCTGCAGTATGTTGGGTTTTTTGGAACTTGGCTGCCTCAAATTCTTTTTGGAAATAAAATGAGAGCGTATGTGAACATTCATTAATGTATTCAGTCATTCATTTACCCACTCACACATTTAATAAATCACATTGGATGTGTGCCTGCTACATGCCAGGCAACATGTCAACCTAAGGGGTGTAAAGGAGAGCAAAACGTCCCTTCCCTCAAGGAGTTTACTATTTAAAATGGGCTTCAATAATTATTCCAATATAATATGATAAAATGATGATAAAAGTTACTCTGGGAGCAAAACAGGAGACACAGTAAAGCAGAGTAGACTAAGGGGGGTCAGGGAAGACAGAAAAGCAATATTTGAGCTATTTTGAAGAGTAAGTAGGAGTTAGCTATATGGAGAAGAGCTGAGATGGAAAAGCTGTAGGTGCCAAGACAGAAGGGGATGATTTTGGCATTTGCTGTTGAGGATCATCTTTGTGTGAAGTGTAGTGAATACTGGTGAGATGGATGCTCAAGTGTATGACCCACTCCACCACTTGGAGATTGTAACATGCAACCTTCCAGCTGCTGGGAGTGATGACGGCTGTGAAATCTCAGCTTACCTTCTTTTGGAAATTGCCCTCAACCAAAGGGAACTTCCTTGTCTAAGTTTACACTCGTTCCCCTGGGACAGTATGCATCGAAAATATAAAGGTACAAAGATCTCTTCCCCTTAATTTAAGGCAGAAAATTCTGAATATTCATCCCATTTCAAAAGATGTCAGGAAGGTCTTCTGAAGCCTCTGATGCAACTGGACCACAGTTCAACTTCTTCTGAGATTCTTGGTTCCCACACTTTTGACTGTTGTTGTGCCCTGGCAGATGGTGCAAGAAGGGATCATAAGGTTCAGAGAGGCAGGCATGCTCAAATGGAAATACTCTGTAAGGCTGGGAAACCCGCTGGCTACATATCTTCATCAGGATGACCTGGTGGATACCCCTTTTACTTCAGTGATCAGGAATATGTTGGTGAGACAGGTTCCAGCATCACAGAGAAACTCAGCAGTGACTGATGGCAGTGGATGCTGTTAGAAAACTGAGTAGACTGATAACAATGAGACTGATAGAATTCCAAGAAATAGAGGTCAAGTGGTGACCTTTGGCTATCAAGAGGCAAGGATATTTTTTATAATGAGGGGCAAGGTTGAAGTGTTAGCTTGTTTGGGAGCTAAGTTAATAGAATGGAAGTAACATTTTACAAGAACAGTAAATATCCTTATTTCACATGTGAAAGCCTCCATAAAGCATACATCAAGGAAGAAGCAACAAATAACTAAATAGGCAGAAGGACTTTAGCAGTTGACATGAGAAATCTTTTGTTTGAGTGCTCATTTTCCCTGTGACTCCGAGCTCTTATTTCCAACACAGTGCTGGCATAATGGAGACAAAAGTGGAACTGAGGGGTGGTTAATAGGATACAGTGGCCCTGGGGGCAAAATAAATGGGGTGAGGGGCAATAAGAATGTACTCAGTTTACACAATCAGAAGAAATCAAGGATGGATGATCAAAAGGCTGAACACAGCAGCCAATCCCCTTGCCCAGTCTCTAGACCTCAGATAGTTTCTGAACCTGAAATCCTGAAAGAGATGCCAGATCTCCAACAGAAGCTGAAAGCAGAGGAAAAGATCAATTTTGGTTAATGTATGAATCAGCTCAACATGTGGGTGCAAGTCAAAAATGGGTCATAGCTGCATTACAGTCCCATTCAGGGACAACCTTTATGGGGGCAGTAGTAAGAGGAGACTCTGTCAATGAGTGGAGATGCTAATGGCACACCTAGACAAGCACTTTATATGAAAATAAAAATGGTCCAATATAAAAATAGAGAAAAACTCATGGGTAGTGGTGAATGGCTTCATTGGTTGTTCAGGGGCCAAGAAGAAGAAATATTAGAAGATGTGGTACAAAATGATCTGGAGAAGAGGCATATGTAAAGACTTATGGAAGTGACTAAAAAGAGTAAATATCCTTATTTCACATGTGAAAGCCTTCATAAAGCATCCATCAAGGAAGAAGCAATAAATAACTAAATAGACAGAAGGACTTCAGCAGTTGACATTAGCCAGTTCTCTCTTCAGCCACCCAGTGCTGGCATAGTGGAGTAGTTATGATGGCAAGGAAGAGGCTTTTCATGGATCCAATATCACGGACTTTTACCAAGGCTGACCTAGCTACTTTTGTTGGCTAATCTCTAATGTGTCCACAACCCCAATCAATGCTCAGCTGCTGACATATTACCTTCCCTTATGTAGATCAGTTACTGAGTGGTGGCAAGTTGATTACATTAGAATCCTTCCACCCTGGGAGAAGCAACCATTCATCTTGATTGGAATCATCACATATTTTTGTGTATTTGTATATGAGTTTGACTTAGGTAAGGTCTTTGTCATCATTAGGGTGTATGGTGCACCAACAAAGAATCCCATACACTACCACAGGCCTCTTTTTTTTGGCAAAGGAAGTGTTGTAGTGGGCTTATGGCTATGGATCCATTGATCCTGCCGCCACACCCAGAAGTTGCCAACGTGATGGACTTACGGATTGGCTTAGTGGAACTGGGCACTGATTTGAGGATGACGCCTAGTGAGAATGTGGCCCCATCCTATACAATGTGGTATCTACTCTACATCAATGATGATTTAATGTTTTGTTCACAATAGAAAGAGTACATTGGTCCAGGAACAGAAGAGTAGAAGCAGAAGAGAATTCTCTTATTGTAAGTCTTAGTGACCCACTTGGGAAATTTACATTTTCTCCCTGCAAAACTCTGTGATCAGTGTGTTTACAATTCCTGGTTTTCAAGAGCCAGCACTTTCACTGGAGGATATAACAAAAGTTCCATTATTAGGCAAGAATTGCCATCTGGTCACTTAGGCTTGCTTATGCCCAAAAACCAGTAGGCAAAAAAGGAGTCACCATTCTGCCATGGATACTTGACCCTGATCATCAGGTGGAGGTAGGGCTGCTGTTACTTTAGGGGTGAAGAGAACTGTATGTTTTGCACCCATGTAATCCATGGAGCATTTCTTGGTACTCCCCTGCCAAGGGACAAGTACTGCAGCAAAAGCCTAAGAACAGCCTGGAGACCAGGGCTTGGATCTTTTAGGATTGAAGTTGTGAGTCATCCCACTATGTAAGCGATGTAGATCAACAGAGGTGTTTGCAGAGAGTGACAGGAATTTAGAAAAGGTGATAGAGGAGGGAATGATGTGAGTCCGTTTCAACCATTAACACCAGCAGCAGTGTGGGGGCTGAAGTTGGTAGGTTTCTCTGAGGAAACAGACCAACCACAATCCCCAATTTGCTGTTTGAAGAATGTATTATTATATGAACCAAGTGGATCTGAGGAGTTCAAGGTGTAAACTGAAGGGGCTGTGGTGCTGTGGTGTGTCACCCAGATCCCCTTTTGGGCTGAGGAACTCATCCCCAACTCCTGGGTATATTGATGGCTCTAGGCTCTCAACTGAGCCCCTAGTTAGGTATTTGTCTTAGCCAAAGACAGTGTCCTCACTCATATTTCCTCTCCTTCCCAAGGCCACCTGTATATAATGACTGGTTACTATGGAGGTATGACTGGCCTTCTTGCCTCAACAAATCTGAAGGGCCATTTCAAATCCAAAACTTCCTCTAGGATCATCTGTGGCCTCCATTACCACTTCATGTGGTTTAAATTCTCCCTCCACCAAATCCTACTGTCCTTATCCATGATACTAAGGAGGGCACTCTCTACTAAACCACCTGCCTGCATATGTATCAAAGTCTCAGAGGCTGATTGCTAGGGAACCCCACCTATGACAAAAGGGTATGTGTGATTTGGGGCAAAACCTAAGCTATTGTATCAAAGAGACCTAAGCATTAAACAGGTTTCATAAGAGAATGCCATTTCTGTCTGATGCAACAGTCCAGATGGTTTAGGCTTACAGGCAACTCTGCTCCACAAGGTTATTCAAGAACCTGGGCTCCTGTTTCCTCATTGATCTACTTCTTCCTTGAGTGTTACCTCATTTGATTGATTGAAGTTCTCCCATTAGGTTCCCACCTATGGGAAAAGGAAAAGAGCATGGAGGAGAAAATGTCCATTGCTCTAAAGCTCACCGTTTTGGCTCTCATCGGGATAACTTAGTTCTAGATATAGAGGATATTAGAAAATACAGTCTCTAACTTATGCATCTAGCCTCAACTCTGTTATTATAGAAGAAGGAGAACAGATTTTCATGGACAACACTTTCAGCCAAGCAGAGACGGCTAAGGTGGAAAGCAGGGCTTACTTCATGTATAAACACAGTGCTAAGCTAGGATGTTGAAATATTCTTCTGAAAATCATGGGGAGCCATTGAGTAGGGCAGGAATTAAATAGTGAATCATTTGTAAGAGAGAATATTATTGTGAGGCCAGCCAAACAATGATATGACTTTTTATATGGAAATGCTATTTTGTCACAGTATCTTCCATAAGAGATGTGATCTCTAGTTTGAAAATGGGCAGTGTTTCTGATCCCTGCTTTCTCCTCACAAAGATAAAAGACCTAAGGGAAAAAATGAATGCTGTTCCTTCCAAAAAACTATGGATGGGTTCTCAACCTTTCCTTGAAAGAAGAATTAGAGTAGTCTCTTCCTTCCCACTCCCCAAAACACAGGGACAGGGTCTCAGGATGAGACTTTGTGTATTACAAAAAGTAAAATGCCATCTAGTAATATTGACTGCAGTAATACTTGCGTTTTTTGCATTGTTGGAATTTTCCATTTGACATTGGAATACATTCTTAAATAAATGTGGTTATGTTATATATCATTTTAATGGGCATTTTTCTTGCTATATTTTTCTTGCTAATGACTCATTACTTGCTGTCTATTTTGTGTTTATTTTAGACTATGGTAATGATGTTAGACAGCAAATTTGAGCAATTTTCTTATTTGAGTTCAAAATGGGTAGTAAATCAGTAAAGACAACTCACAACATCAACAATGCATTTAGCCCAGGAGCTGCTAATGAATGTACAATGCAGTGGTGGTTCAAGAAGTTTTGCAAAGGAGGTCGGGCATGGTGTCTTACACCTGTAATCCCAACACCTGTAATCCCAGCACTTTGGGAGGCTGAGGCAGGCAGATCACTTGGGGCCAGGAGTTTGAGACCAGCCTGGCCAACATGGCAAAAACCCATCTTTAATAAAAATGCAAAAATTAGCTGGGGATGATTTTACACACCTGCAATCCCAGCTTCTTGGGAGGCTGAGGCAAGAGAATCGTTTGAACCCAGGAGGCGGAGGTTGCAGTGAGCCAAAATCAGGCCACTACACTCAGGCCTGGGTGACAGAGCAAGACTCTTGTCTCAAAAACAAAAACAAACTAACAAACCAAAAAAAAAAGTTTTGCAAAGGAGACGAGAGCCTTGAAGATGAGGAGCATGGTGGCTGGCCATCCGAAGTTGACAACAACCATTTGAGAGCAATCATCAAAGCTGATCTTACAACTACATGAGAAGTTGCTGAAGAACTCAGCGTCAGCCATTCTCTAGTCATTCAGCATTTGAAGCAAATTGGAGAGGTGAAAAAGCTTGGTAAGTGGGTGCCTTGTGAGTTGAGTGAAAATTTAAAAAATTCATCGTTTTGCAGTGTCATCTTCTCCTATTCTGTGCAAAAACAATGAACCATTTCTTGATTGGATTGTGCTATGTGACAAAAAGTGGATTTTATAAAACAACTAGTGATGACCAGTTCAGCGGTTGGACCGAGAAGAAGCTTCAAAACACTTGCCACAGCCAAACTTGCACCAAACAACAACAACAAAAAAGGTCATGGTCACTGTTTGGTGGTCTGCTGTTGGTCTCATCCACTACAGCTTTCTGAATCCTGGCAAAACCATTACATCTGAGAAGTATGCTCAGCAAATTGATGAGATGCACCGAAAACTGCAATGCCTGCACCTGGCATTGATCAACAGAAAAGGCCCAATTCTTCTCCACGACAATGCCCAACCACACGTCGTACAACCAATGCTTCCAAAGTGGAACAAACTGGGCTACGAAGTTTTGCTTCAACCGTCAAATTCACCTGACCTCTCCCCAACCACCTACCACTTCTTCAAGCATCTCGACAACTTTTTGCGGGGAAAACATTTCTACAACCAGCAGGATGCAGAAAATGCTTTCTAAGAGTTCATCCAATCCCAAAGCATGGATTTTTATGCTGCAGGAACTAACCTATTTCTTGTTGGCAAAAATGTGTGATTGTAATTGTTCCTATATCACTTCAAAGTTGTATTTGAGCCTAGTTATAATGATTTAAAAGTCAAGGCCTGAAACCGCAATTATTTTTGCATCAACCTAATATATGGGGGTGTGTGGAAGAAAGAGTGTTGGAGTCATTTGGGTCCAGTCAAGAGAGTGTGCTTGGCTCAGCCTTGGCTCTTCCTCTAGATTTATGACTTTTCTCAAATTGCTTGGCTTCTCTGGAATTTACTTCTAAATTAGGACATTTGACAAAATAATCTAGAAGTTTCCCTTCAGCTTAAAACCTTAACTTACTCTGAATAGGTCTTGAAACTGAAATTTGGAACCAGCTAGAGTTAGAGCCCAAGAAATGTTTGTTGAATTTAATTAAATTTCTGATTTTTATTTTAGCAAAGCAAATCATTGCTTGACCCTCAGCCCACATGGGAAAACCACCCCTAACATTACAACAGCAGTAACAACAACAAACAACTACGTGAGCTTTCTACAGCCTCTGATGAATTATCTGAGTAGATGAGCTTTCTTTTTATCTGCCTGTTCCAGACGTAGATTTCACTGAATGATGAGTGAAGGGGAAATTCCAAGAGAGGGGCCCATCTGCACGGCCCATGGCCTCCTGGAGTCTATCTCATATATCACAAAGGTGGAGAGATAAAGAGGACACAATGGAACATCTAATGTGCTCTTTTCCTCATGGTATTTTGATGTCTATGGGAAAAGAATTATGAGGGATTGTCCATTTAAACTAGAGCATGCCAGGTCTCTCGGGGTTGGCATTCAGTTTGGGCAGTGAAGCACATTCTCAGTTTCACACAGCTGGCTTGGGAGTGGCAGACACATTTCCACTATTCTGGGTCTGGTTCAGAGAGGAAGATCACTGGTTACTGTCTGTGACTGCAGCAGCTTAGGGAGCCAATGAAGAGAGAGGTGAGAGGCTGAGGCAGAATGAAATTCACTGAACTGAAAATTCACCAGAACACTAAGGCTCATATCGGCAAAAAAAGGACCACGTGACCTCCTGCAACCACTTCTGACCCTGACCCTTCATTTTCTAGATCTTAAAAAAATAAAGTAGCACCTGCGGGACGCTCAGTCTTGAGTGACTTGAATAAACCTGAGCTGTCGGCTGAAGGGCAAGAATCATATATTTGTGATTAGAATCAATGAGCAGCAAGGTGTGTACACAAACTGGCAATACTTTGATGGCAAATCCTTCCTTTTCAGATATTTTTGAAAGGCTAATTTACTTATAAATTTTAATCTCCCCCAGATTAGTGGTCATGTCAGCACTTAAAATGCTGGCAGGGGGAAAAATCAGTATCACGTGTGTCTTTAAAATGGGAGACACAGGACACCTGGCCTCTGTTAATACAGGGACACTGTACAAGAATAAACTAGGGCATAATACAGTTCTTATTCTGAATTGGAATCCATCTGTACTCTACAGTAGGAAGACAAAAGGGGATTGTTAGCACTTAAGGCACCTTGACACGGTCGTACCGTTTGACTCTTTTATTAATTGCCCCATCTGCTAAGTGAGAGCTCTCTGACACAGGTTGGCGCAGAACTCTTAAAGCCCTTAGTCTGCTTCCTATTGGTTCCACATGTGTTTGTATTTGTTCTCAGTAGGCAGAGATTCCAGAGAGAAAATGAACCGCTGCAGATCGATTGCAGTATCAGTCATGCAGAAGACATGGTGAAGCGTGCCATTAGATTTTGATCTAGTTTTAACCCTTGGGAGACGGTTGCCCTGGTTCCCTTGGCTTTTGTTTGCCTGGGTTTTTGTTTGAAGGCTCAGATGCTAATAGTGGGACAGAAAAGGCAGTATGATGCCCTCATTTTAGGAAATGCAACATTTCTCCTTTAAGTCATCAGTTCTCAAAAATCTTTTGTCTCTGTCTTGGACAGAGCAATAGAAAAACCAGAAAACATTAATGTTGGGGAGGGTGTGTGTGTGTGTGTGTGTGTGTGTGTGTGTTATTGCTGCTGTGAAAAGATATGCTCTGTTTACGTAGCCAGTGATAATTTCCAACAAAAGTACATTGACAGTGCAGGCAGTCTGGGTCTAAAATGACGAAAGACAGACCAACCAAACTCAAGAGTTTACTTAGGCAATCATTCTCCCTGGTATGATTTGTCTTTGTCCTTTCCTTTTTATTTTGTTTTAAGGAGATTCAATGAGATTGAGCTAAGGATGTGGTGTCTATTTCAGCCTCAGCTTTGCAATTTCCGCATTTAGCCTGGATTATGTTACAGCCAACGCATGCTGGGATATTTTTCTACGTACAATTTGGAGATAAAAGAAACAGGAAAGGCGTGGCATCTCCTCACAAAGTTCCTTTATCATGGACTCTGGGGCTAGGGGTTGCATGGTTGTGTGTGTGTGTGTGTGTGTGTGTGGGTGTGTGTGTGTAGAGAGAGAGAGACAGAGTGACAGAAAGACAGAGTGACAGAGATAGTGAGAGAAGTAGGAAAAGATTAAAAGTCTTGGGCCACCAAACAAAGCTCTTGCCTCTTGGTGATGTCCTTTATCTTCTCACTAAGGATATCTGAATTCTCTGCTCTGTTTTCTGAAACTCCAGGAACCTAAAACTGGAGATGACGGGGACAGGGCTGAGGCCTGGTCTCAGCATACAGTGGAGAGCCTGAGGTTCAGAAATTACTTAGTACAATGTTTTTGTCAGCCCCTGAAATTGCATTTTCTGCTACAAGTCTGTCTTTAAGGCTCCACACCTTGCTCTGCTTATATAAGCAGGCTGTCCCTTTCTTCCCTGTAAAGGAGCATTGTATCCCTTGGGACTCTTGCTATAGGGGGCAATAGAAAACATAGTCCAATTGACTTCCTTAAAATGTGTTTTATGAGTTCACATAAATGTATGGGGTAGCGGTAGAGTTGACTTTGGACATGCCTGAATTCAGTGACTCCAAATTTTCTCTGCTCTTCTAAGTCTGGCTTCATTCTCAGGCTCCATTTGGTGGCATGATGGCTGAATTAATCTCCTCCAATTTCATGTCCTGGTGGAAAGAGAACCTGTCTTTCTCCTAGTAGCTCAAGAAAATGTCTCAGTGGGTCTGGCTTAGACTGATTTACATGCACAACAATGAATCAATCCCTGTGGCCAGTTGAATGAAATACTCTGTCTAAGGCTGAAACCATCCTATTCCTAAAACTGGGGTAGAAGTCAGTCTGAAGCTTATGGGCTAACATTTGTGAGAAGGTTGTTTCTAAGAGAAAAGTCTGGGTGCTATTATTGAAAGGAAGAGCAGAGGCTGCCCATCCAAAGAACAGTCCAAAAGTTATCCACTGCCAGAGTCTTATAAGCTCAAAAGAAACAGAGTAACCTGGTCAGTTCCATAAAGGCTCGCGCTCTCTCTCCCTCTCTCTCTCTCTCTCTCTCTCTCTCTCTCTCTCTCTCTCTCCCTCTCTCCCCCCCTCCCCCCTCCCCACCTCCCCCCTTCTCCCCCCGGCTTTCTTTCTGTGTGTGTGTGTGTTGGCAAGGATATTGATTAAACATACTGCTTTCAGGGTCAGATATCCTGGGATCATATCCTAATTCTGAAAGTTACTAACTTTTTGAATTTTTTATAAATTACTTAAAATGTTGGATTTACATTCATGCTATAAAGATTTAAGGTAGGGTTAACTCAGCATGATATCTAAATAAATAAGCATTTTACATTTTATTAATGATCTCGTTTGTTCTTGCCTACTCCTGCCATACATAAAAATAACATTTCATGATAATTAAACAATTTCTCATAAGCAATTTATGTTTTAAACATCAACTCTTATACAACTCTCAAGATACTAGCTGACAGCATCAGGTAGTGTCTTGAGAGCTGTACAAAATTTTACTTTCCTAAGTTCCCCTCTGTGTTTCAGAAGGATAAACTGCTTTTTCTTATGTGGTATATATTCCCTACTGCCACAGACTCTTCTTGAGAGAGTAAGTTTTACCTAAGTGTACCCAGAATGACTGTGTCTCTATGAAGGATGAGATGACTTGTCTTTTCAGTGAAAACATCTTTTGCTGCACTAAGCTTGTGCCCCACTGCAGGAATCTATTAGTTCACAAAACTTTCACCTTCCCACAAATGTTTCAACAGCTGGGACGCAAAGTCTCACTTAGAGACAAATGTGCACACCACATTTACAGTCTGAAATTCAATCTTCTAACATCAGTTGATTAGAATGAACATTAAATGCATTGTAATTCTTTTCATTTAAATGGCAGCCAATAAATTTATACCATAACCCATCCCCTATTTCAATAGCATATTCAAAAAGTTTTAATTAATGTTATTTTTACCAGCTGATGTCTAAATATTTACTAAATTTTTCAGGTGCTCAGGGCATGTAGAGTACCCCAGTATTTACAGGGCTATACATACACACACACACACACACACACACACACACACACACACAGGGCAAGTCATACTTTCTTTGTGGCAATTAGGAACATGTTTCTGATTATTTTCTTTAAAAAGTATTTCAAGGCTGGGCGCAGTGGCTCACGCCTGTAATCCCAGCACTTTGGGAGGCCGAGGTGGGCAGATCACGAGGTCAGGAGATCGAGACCATCCTGGTTAACATGGTGAAACCACGTCTCTACTAAAAATACAAAAAATTAGCCGGGTGTAGTGACAGGCGCCTGTAGTCCCAACTACTCAGGAGGCTGAGGCAGGAGAATGGTGTGAACCCAAGAGGTGGAGCTTGCAGTGAGCCGCGATCATGCCACCGCACTCCAGCCTGGGTGACAGAGCGAGACTCCATCTAAAACAAAACAAAAAAAGAGAGAGAGAAAAAAGAGAACTATTTCAATAGGATTCCCTCTACCTCAAGTACCACCTCCTCTGAGAGATCATCTCTCTTAATCAGTTTGCACAGTGCTTGGCGTGTAGTTAAAGCTCAATAAACGTGAGCTATGTTCAACTGATTATAGTTATTATGTGACTTTAATTATTAAACAGTACTGTTGATAATGTTAATTCTACTGGGCTCCTTAGTTTTCTAAACTGGGAACCATTTTATGTGGATCTCACCCATATTTGATTAAACCACTCAGGCTATCTCACTGACCCAAAGGGATTGAACACATTATTATTCCTGAAAAATTATCTGCTGTAAGTTCATCTCTTTTGTGGATGTTTACAAACCTCTTTTCCTGAAAGTTTCATATACTCCAGCTAGCCTACCTTCTAATGAAATATGTATCCTGAGAAAAGAACATTGCTCCCTCCCAACACCTGCTGAGGACACTTCTTCTTTTCCCAAGTTGCTCTTTTCCTCTTTTTACAGTGAATGTATCATTGTCTAACATACCGTGTATCATTTACTTTACTGATTATATTTATTCTTCTATTCTTGGCCTCTCCCTGGCAGAATCTAAGTTCCATGAAGGCAGAAGTTTTTTGTGTCTTTTGTTTGTTGACTGATGTATACCAGGCATCTTGAGCACCATTTCTTTCTATCTTTCAAATGACATTTTTCGTTGTACAGGTTTCAGTTGTACAGGTTTATAGTGTTTCTGGGATAAGAGCAGCTTTATTCCAAGTAAGAGGAGGATTGGAGTGTTGATCTTGATCAATCTTTTTTTATTGCCATCCTACTCATACTATGAACGTCTTCCTACCTGGCTGCATTTTGGAATGGGCAACTAGTGTGACTTGGTACTCATGGGCTTCAAACTACAGAATGAGAAGACTGCATAAATTCCCATGATTCAAAGACTCCCTGATGTGTTGGTCGGCTAGGGGGAGGAGTGGGAACTGAATACATGAAAGGGAAAATACTATAGTGTCTTGAATTATTGAGGCTAAAAACCGATTTCATTTTTGGACATCATCTTTGTCTCTTGTACTTGGGGAGAACCAAATCCTCTGATGCTTCCTTCCCAGAATTTTCCTGCACCAATTATCAATTTATTAGCTGAGTTGAATGTGACAAAAACTCCAAAATTATGGTAGCTTCATCAAGATAATATTATAGTTCACTTTTTCATAAAAATAATGCAAAGGTAGAAGGATTGGCATGGTGGCACCATGGGGTCATCAGGGATGCAGGCATCTTTCAACACTACCATATCTAATGTGTGGTCCTTATCTTCCTGATCCAGGATGGAGGCAGAGGATGTGCCTTTATATCTGTATTCCAGGCCAGAAGTGCTATGAAAGTACATGGAAAAGAGACGCAAAACTGCTCCTAACACTGTTGCTATAATTTAATTGCCAGAACTTAGTCTTATGGCTATTACTATCTATAAAGGAGGTCTGGAAATGTAGCTTTTATTCCTGATGACCCATGTCATCAGAAAATGTTGCATTTTTTTTTCTTTTTTTTGGCACCAAAGTCCAGTCATTTAATAACAAATGCTCCCTCCACCCTCACTCCGTCACAGCACCCTGAGAAGCATGGGTCCAACTGTGTGGGAGGGGGCTGTGGAAAGCCAGGGTGAATGGAGGCAGCAGGTAAGGGGCTGGGTGGGTCCCTGCCCCTCCTATCACTGGCTCCTAGGAGCACAGAATCAGTCTGGGCATAGAGACCTCTTCTCTGCCTAGGCACCGGCAGGGCAGCTCCATCCAAAGGAGGCCAGGGCTGTCCACCAGCCCCGCCAGAGAGCATGAGGGGTCCTCTTTTTACAGTGAGTGTATCACTGGCTGGAGAAAGGAGGAGGAGAAGAGCGACTGTGTCCATCACACTTAGGTCCTCTGGCCCGCCTCTGCCACGTCCAGCTGCTAGGAGCTGGCCTTTGTCCTGTGAGGGGCCACTGGCACTCACTCCAGCCTTGGCTTCTTGGCCTTCTTCTCAGACCTCACCACCTCATCGTGGGCTTTCCGCTTCTCCACCAGCTTGTTGGCTTCTTGGTTTTTCACCTCTTGCCAAACATGATCTTCTGGTACAGGTACTTCTCCCGCTTCTTCATCATCATAATGGCCAGGCATTTGGCTTCCCTCTCCTCCTCCTGGGCTAGCCGCTGCTCATCCTCCAACTTCAAGGTGCCTGTCTTCCCCTTTATCCTCTGCTCCTCCAGGGCTGCCAGGTGGGCCTCTTCCTCCTTTTTTTGAACCAGCCTCTGCATCTTCCTCCTCCTCCTCCTCCTCTTCCTTTTCTCCCCCTTCATCACTATCACCTTTGTTGTCGTCTTCCTCTTCCTCCTTCTCTTCCGACGCATTCAGGATTCCTGGGTCCCCTCCCCGCTGCAAAGCCAGCAGCCTCAGCTTTTCAGGTGGGATGTAATCTCCTTCCTTCTCGGTCACAAAAGGTGAAAGGTGTGGGGCTGGCTGCACCCCAGGGAAGTACTCTGCCACGGGGAGGAGAAGCCTAGCGTTTACCAAGTCAAACACCCACTAGGGCTGCAGGTAGCACCTGCCAATGATGGAGGTCTGCTGCCCAGGCCGGTCGAAAATCTGGTGGGTGATGTGAGAGTTCGTGACGTCATAGGTGGCCCCAATGCACAAAGACTTGTCCCAGGACACTTCCCCCAAAAAACTCCTGATGACGAAGGCCAGGGCCTCACGGGGCACCTCTAGGTTCAGGAAGAACTTTAGGCTCTCAGAAAGCTTCTTGTGCTTCTCCTGTGCCTCCAGCTCCTTCCTGCGGTCTTCTTCTGTGCTGACGTCTCCCCATCGGTGGGAAACTCATCCACCTTGGGCTTCTCCTCTGTGGCAGGCACCACCATGCAGACCAGGCTGGCACTGAGGGCTGCCAATTTCTCCATGGAGCTATTGGAGTCCAACGCATGGGTGCCCTCAATGGCCTTTGCCTCTCTTTGGGCCTGACCCTTGAGCTTTAGTGGGTGGTGGAGGTTGAATCACTGGCAGAGGCAGAAGTTGACGAAGCCCAGCAGGGTAGCCTAGAACTTGGTGAAGGTGGCCATGACCCTGTAGTCCATGTCTGCTGGGTGGTCATGGGAGAAGGCATAAGTGGTGCTGTCCCAGGACCTTGACCTGGTAGTGAATGCCTTTGATGGACAGAAAGACCTTGTGGCAGGGCACGAGCAGCAATGATGTAGTGCATGAACTCCATGGTGAGTGGTCTGTACATGGCCCTTGCCAGTCTGTGGGAAGGTGGAAAAGAGGAAGCACAGGGAGAAGGCGTTATTCAGGTCCCACAGGGCATCGATGAACGTGGGGTACCATTCCTTGATGATGTGGTCAAGTTTGTAGTTGGGCTTATTGTCCTTTAGATGGTCTACAGTGTTTCCACTTGCTTTTCCCATAGGCCTTCTGGACCTCCCGGACTAACACCTTGTATTCTCGGAACTTGTTGATGATGGCTTCATGGAGGAGAAACCTGATGTCTTTGATAAGGTAAAAAGTTCGGGCCAATGTAGAACCCTTGTTAACCTTCTTCTTGTGTTTGGGTTCATGGGGATAAATGCCCTTCAGAATGCACAGCCGCCTAAAGTCAGCCAGGCTTAGCTGGAGCTTCTTACAGGCTTTGTTCTGGGTGATGTAGTTGGTGGCTGAGCCTCGTTCATACTTCTTCTTCCCAAGGCCTCCCATGGCTCCATGTTAAGGAGCCGACTAGAGCTGCGCGGATGGACAGCGCCACTTCCTCCCAACAAGGTTTTTATTACTAAGAAAGAGAGAGAGAAATTAGTAAGCGGGCAAGTTGCCTTCTCAGTTCAAACCACCTTTATGATACTCAGTAACTAGAACCCAAGTTGTTATAATTACTAAGTACCTCAGCTTTCTTCTCTGCAAGTTTAGAATGCCAACTTCATTGTTTAGAATAGTATTCTCTTCATTTCTTTCTCTAGCTCAAATATTTAAAATAGCTTCCAATTAACAACTGGAAAATTTTCAATTTCACTAGTGGCATCATATGATAGAAGGAATCAAGTTTAGAAATACCTGAAAATAAGAATGATGACTTCTTATGATACTGGGTGTTGGTTGGGTTCCTCTGCCAGTCTCACCCAGTCTTACTCATGCAGCTGCAATTAGTTGGAAGGAGGGTCAACTGGAAAATCCCAGATGGATATAAGTCCCACTCATCTCAGGCAGTATCTGCTGGCTCTTGGTTGCGGCACTGAGGTTCTCCTTTACGTGGCCTTTCATCCTCCAGGAGTCCAGGCCAGCTGCTTTGTGCTCACAGGGCTACTGAATTCCCAGTTGACAAAAACCTATGTTGCAAGGTGTCTTAGGTCCTAGCTTTGGCAACCATGCTGCTCCTGATACATTTCTATCACAAGTCCAGTCCTGAGCCAAGGGTTGGAGAAATAGTCTACATTTCTGTTTGGGAGAAGAGGCAAAGGCATATTGAAAAGGGGAATGCTTTCTAGGACAGGAAATTGTGGTCATTTTTTGGTAATTCACACTAGTAGCTACAGGATTTTGGACAAACCACTTAATATGACTGAAATATCAATTTCCTCATCTGGAAAATAGGGTTGGTAATTACCCTGAGGGTATTTCAGAAATAGATGATGTCAGACTTATAAAGTGCCTAGAGTAAAATGATATTTAGTCAATATTAATTCTACCCGATTTAAGGTTCTCCCAGATCCTGCCATACATCCTCCTGACTCTTTGTGGACCCTGCACTCCAGCTAATCTCTTCATGGTCCTCTGAAGCTACCACTGAGGTTCCCACTTAGTGCTTCTGCCATTCCCTTTAACTGAAATGTTTTTCCTTCCCTTCTTAGTCTAAAAAGCTTTATCCATATTTTAGCATATGAAGTCATTTCCTTAATCAGTTTTTGCCTCCTCTGGTCACCATTATTTTTTGGTTGTCTAAATTCTAGCAGCCCTTGTAATTTATGCCACAATCTCGCTCTTTGATTATATGGGTTCCTGTGAATTTTGCATTGCCTTATGGGGTTATTTTCATATTAATACTCTTTACCATTTTAACTGCGTGTCACCAACTATACTGTGAAATTCTAAAGAATGGACAATGTAGAGAAGAATGGTGAAACAGAAAGAGACTTGAAGGATTAGTCATACGACCCCAGTTTTAGTCTTTAATGCTTACTAGATGAGTAAACATGAGCCAATCACTTAACTTTTCTGAACCTTAGTTCCAGAATCATTAAAAAGATAAAATTTGGAGCCTGCTCAGTGTTGTTGCAAGGATCAGATAAGGGCACAGATAGAAAAGTTTGAGTGCTGTAAAGTATCACATAAATATTTGGCCTATTGTGATATGTTTAATGAATAATCATTGCATAAATATTAAATATAAATATGAAACACAGGAAACTAGATTTATAGAGTTTATTGGTACAGGAACATAGATGTTCTTTTAATTTACACCCCCTTCACTCCCCAAGGAATCAGAATACCACAGTTTTGGCATAATCAGTTTAATGGGTTCAAGTTGAATGAGTCCATCATGTCCAATTATAATTCCAGTTCTCATTATAGCTTAGCAAAAGAGAAAACCTAAGTAGAGGTCCAATATTATTCTAAAATCTTTCTGCTGCAAAGTTTCTTTTGGAGAATATTCTGGAGAAGCCTAAATTTTGGTCAACTGTTTCACAAGTTGGGTGTTAGTGTGCTTACAGTTGAGTTAACTTAAATACAACAGGAGAAACTTTGTTTTGTATACAGCACTACATGAAGGCCTCTCATCACGATTCAAATAGTTTAAATCCATTGGATTAGAGTGATGTTAGACTTGCAAAAATGTAACTTGTCTGGCTTCTGTGCAAAACTGTATATGCAGACCCTCAAGAGTTGCCCATGTATATTAAAGTATTTCCAGGGATATATAGAGCTATGAATTTCAGTATCTATCCCATTTATCTTAGGGAAGGTTGTTTTACTGTTGAACAACAAACTCATTGCAATGTGATACATGTTTGTCTTGTTCTGTCCTTAATGGAGGTGGTGAACAGCTGGTCAATATCATTTTTATGACAATTTGAACTTGTTGATAAATTGTCCCTCTTTTCTTCTTTCATCCCAGCTTTCTTAACCTTTCAAGAGAGGTCCTGTTTTACTTTCTCAAAATTACTTTTATTATTATTTTCAGGGCTCAGAGCATTCAGACCTCAAAGTAGACAGAAATCTCAAATGACACTCAATGTTCATAATGACATTGCTTCTTGTTTTTCCTTTTAATACTGATTGTAATGTGTCCGAGCATTAAATATTTTATTGTTGATTGGAATTCATTTCATGGACTGTAGCATATCATTCTCTTAAAAAAATGGCTCCTTAATGTCTTTCTTTACTTATTTTAGAAGTAATGCATGTTCCTTGTTTAATATAGGAATATATAAGTAAGTACACAAGAGAGAAGTAAAATTGCACACAATCCCTCTATTCATGGATAGCCCCCCCATTGAAGTTTTGGCTTCACAGTCTTCAGGAATGAACAGACTAGCTTTTTCTTCTTCTCTGGCAGGGATATCCTCTTTGAGCCACAGTCTTCTGTCCCATCTGACTTTCTGTAATCTGAGTTAGACAGCCATGGCTCTTTGAAGGGTGGACTGACAAGGAATTATGAATTATTAAGAACAAAAAGGGGGGGGCGGAGCAAGATGGCCGAATAGGAACAACTCCAGTCTCCAACTCCCAGCGCGAGCGACACAGAAGACCGGTGATTTCTGCATTTTCAACTGAGGTACTGGGGTCATCTCACTAGGGAGTGCCGGACAATCGGTGCTGGTCAGCTGCTGCAGCCTGACCAGCGAGAGCTGAAGCAGGGCGAGGCATCGCCTCACCTGGAAGCGCAAGGGGGAAGGGGATCCGTTTTCCTAGCCAGGGGAACTGAGACACACAACACCTGGAAAATCGGGTAACTCCCACCCCAATACTGCGCTGTAAGCATACAGGCATTCCAGGAGAATATATCCCACACCTGGCCGGGAGGGTCCCACGCCCACGAAGCCTCCCTCACTGCTAACACAGCAGTCTGCCGCGATCTATCCGCAAGGCAGCAGCGAGGCTGGGGGAGGGGCGCCCGCCATTGCTGAGGCTTAAGTAGGTAAACAAAGCCGCTGGGAAGCTCGAACTGGGTGGAGCTCACAGCAGCTCAAGGAAGCCTGCCTGTCTCTGTAGTCTCCACCTCTGGGGACAGCGCACAGCTGAAGACCAACAGGGGAAGTAGCGGGAGCCGGTGCAGACGCGAACGACTCTGTCTGACAGCTTTGGGGAGAGCCGCGGATCTCACAACGCGGAGGTTGAGATCTGAGAACGGACAGACTGCCTGCTCAGGTGTGTCCCTGACCCCTGAGTAGCCTAGCTGGGAGAAATCCCCCACTAGGGGCAGTCTGACACCCCACACCTCACAGGGTGGAGTACACCCCTGAGAGGACACTTCCAAAGGAAGAATCAGACAGGTACACTCGCTGTTCAGCAATATTCTATCTTCGGCAACCTCTGCTGCTGATACCCAGGCAAACAGGGTCTGGAGTGGACCTCAAGCAATCTCCAACAGACCAACAGAGAGTCCTTCTGACTGTCAGAAGGAAAACTATCAAACAGGAAGGACACCTATACCAAAACCCCATCAGTTCGTCACCACCATCAAAGACCAGAGACAGATAAAACCACAAAGATGGGGAAGAAGCAGGGCAGAAAAGCTGGAAATTCAAAAAATAAGAGCGCATCTCCCCCTGCAAAGGAGCGCAGCCCATCACCAGCAGCGGATCAAAGCTGGTCAGAGAATGACTTGGACGAGAGGAGAGAAGAAGGCTTCAGTCCATCAAACTTATCAGAGCTAAAGGAGGAATTACGTACCCAGCGCAAAGAAACTAAAAATCTTGAAAAAAGAGTGGAAGAATTGACAGCTAGACTCATTAATGCAGAGAAGATCATAAACGAAATGACAGAGATGAAAACCATGACACGAGAAATACGTGACAAATGCACAAGCTTCAGTAACCGACTCGATCAACTGGAAGAAAGAGTATCAGCGATTGAAGATCAAATGAATGAAATGAAGCGAGAAGAGAAACCAAAAGAAAAAAGAAGAAAAAGAAATGAGCAAAGCCTGCAAGAAGTATGGGATTACGTAAAAAGACCAAATCTACGTCTGATTGGGGTGCCTGAAAGTGAGGGGGAAAATGGAACCAAGTTGGAAAACACTCTTCAGGATATCATCCAGGAGAACTTCCCCAACCTAGTAGGGCAGGCCAACATTCAAATTCAGGAAATACAGAGAACGCCACAAAGATACTCCTCCAGAAGAGCAACTCCAAGACACATAATTGCCAGATTCACCAAAGTTGAAATGAAGGAAAAAATCTTAAGGGCAGCCAGAGAGAAAGGTCGGGTCACCCACAAAGGGAAGCCCATCAGACTAACAGCAGATCTCTCGGCAGAAACTCTACAAGCCAGAAGAGAGTGGGGGCCAATATTCAACGTTCTTAAAGAAAAGAATTTTAAACCCAGAATTTCATATCCAGCCAAACTAAGTTTCATAAGTGAAGGAGAAATAAAATCCTTTACAGATAAGCAAATGCTTAGAGATTTTGTCACCACCAGGCCTGCCTTACAAGAGACCCTGAAGGAAGCCCTAAACATGGAAAGGAACAACCGGTACCAGCCATCGCAAAAACTTGGCAAAATGTAAAGACCATCGAGGCTAGGAAGAAACTGCATCGACTAACGAGCAAAATAACCAGTTAATATCATAATGGCAGGATCAAGTTCACACATAACAATATTAACCTTAAATGTTAATGGACTAAATGCTCCAATTAAAAGACACAGACTGGCAAACTGGATAAAGAGTCAAGACCCATCAGTCTGCTGTATTCAGGAGACCCATCTCACATGCAGAGACATACATAGGCTCAAAATAAAGGGATGGAGGAAGATCTACCAAGCAAATGGAGAACAAAAAAAAGCAGGGGTTGCAATCCTAGTCTCTGATAAAACAGACTTTAAACCATCAAAGATCAAAAGAGACAAAGAAGGCCATTACATAATGGTAAAGGGATCAATTCAACAGGAAGAGCTAACTCTCCTAAATATATATGCACCCAATACAGGAGCACCCAGATTCATAAAGCAAGTCCTTAGAGACTTACAAAGAGACTTAGACTCCCATACAATAATAATGGGAGACTTCAACACTCCGCTGTCAACATTAGACAGATCAACGAGACAGAAAGTTAACAAGGATATCCAGGAATTGAACTCATCTCTGCACCAAGCGGACCTAATAGACATCTATAGAACTCTCCACCCCAAATCAACAGAATATACATTCTTCTCAGCACCACATCGCACTTATTCCAAAATTGACCACATAATTGGAAGTAAAGTACTCCTCAGCAAATGTAAAAGAACAGAAATTATAACAAACTGTCTCTCAGACCACAGTGCAATCAAACTAGAACTCAGGACTAAGAAACTCAATCAAAACCGCTCAACTACATGGAAACTGAACAACCTGCTCCTGAATGACTACTGGGTACATAACGAAATGAAAGCGGAAATAAAGATGTTCTTTGAAACCAATGAGAACAAAGATACAACATACCAGAATCTCTGGGACACATTTAAAGCAGTGTGTAGAGGGAAATTTATAGCACTAAATGCCCACAAGAGAAAGCAGGAAAGATCTAAAATTGACACTCTAACATCACAATTAAAAGAACTAGAGAGGCAAGAGCAATCACATTCAAAAGCTAGCAGAAGGCAAGAAATAACTAAGATCAGAGCAGAACTGAAGGAGATAGAGACACAAAAAACCCTCCAAAAAATCAATGAATCCAGGAGTTGGTTTTTTGAAAAGATCAACAAAATTGACAGACCGCTAGCAAGGCTAATAAAGAAAAAAAGAGAGAGGAATCAAATAGATGCAATAAAAAATGATAAAGGGGATATCACCACTGACCCCACAGAAATACAAACTACCATCAGAGAATACTATAAACGCCTCTACGCAAATCAACTAGAAAATCTAGAAGAAATGGATAATTTCCTGGACACTTACACTCTCCCAAGGCTAAACCAGGAAGAAGTTGAATCCCTGAATAGACCAATAGTAGGCTCTGAAATTGAGGCAACAATTAATAGCCTACCCACCAAAAAAAGTCCAGGACCAGATGGATTCACAGCTGAATTCTACCAGAGGTACAAGGAGGAGCTGGTACCATTCCTTCTGAAACTATTCCAATCAATAGAAAAAGAGGGAATCCTCCCTAACTCATTTTATGAGGCCAACATCATCCTGATACCAAAGCCTGGCAGAGACACAACAAAAAAAGAGAATTTTAGACCAATATCCCTGATGAACATTGATGCAAAAATCCTCAATAAAATACTGGCAAACCGGATTCAGCAGCACATCCAAAAGCTTATCCACCATGATCAAGTGGGCTTCATCCCTGGGATGCAAGGCTGGTTCAACATTCGCAAATCAATAAACGTAATCCAGCATATAAACAGAACCAAAGACAAGAACCACATGATTGTCTCAATAGATGCAGAAAAGGCTTTTGACAAAATTCAACAGCCCTTCATGCTAAAAACGCTCAATAAATTCGGTATTGATGGAACGTACCTCAAAATAATAAGAGCTATTTATGACAAACCCACAGCTAATATCATACTGAATGGGCAAAAACTGGAAAAATTCCCTTTGAAAACTGGCACAAGACAGGGATGCCCTCTCTCACCACTTCTATTCAACATAGTGTTGGAAGTTCTGGCTAGGGCAATCAGGCAAGAGAAAGAAATCAAGGGTATCCAGTTAGGAAAAGAAGAAGTCAAATTGTCCCTGTTTGCAGATGACATGATTGTATATTTAGAAAACCCCATCGTCTCAGCCCAAAATCTCCTTAAGCTGATAAGCAACTTCAGCAAAGTCTCAGGATACAAAATTAATGTGCAAAAATCACAAGCATTCTTATACACCAGCAACAGACAAGCAGAGAGCCAAATCAGGAATGAACTTCCATTCACAATTGCTTCAAAGAGAATAAAATACCTAGGAATCCAGCTTACAAGGGATGTAAAGGACCTCTTCAAGGAGAACTACAAACCACTGCTCAGTGAAATCAAAGAGGACACAAACAAATGGAAGAACATACCATGCTCATGGATAGGAAGAATCAATATCGTGAAAATGGCCATACTCCCCAAGGTTATTTATAGATTCAATGCCATCCCCATCAAGCTACCAATGACTTTCTTCACAGAATTGGAAAAAACTGCTTTAAAGTTCATATGGAACCAAAAAAGAGCCCGCATTGCCAAGACAATCCTAAGTCAAAAGGACAAAGCTGGAGGCGTCACGCTACCTGACTTCAAACTATACTACAAGGCTACAGTAACCAAAACAGCATGGTACTGGTACCAAAACAGAGATATAGACCAATGGAACAGAACAGAGTCCTCAGAAATAATACCGCACATCTACAGCCATCTGATCTTTGACAAACCTGAGAGAAACAAGAAATGGGGAAAGGATTCCCTATTTAATAAATGGTGCTGGGAAAATTGGCTAGCCATAAGTAGAAAGCTGAAACTGGATCCTTTCCTTACCCCTTATACGAAGATTAATTCAAGATGGATTAGAGACTTAAATGTTAGACCTAATACCATAAAAACCCTAGAAGAAAATCTAGGTAGTACCATTCAGGACATAGGCATGGGCAAGGACTTCATGTCTAAAACACCAAAAGCAACGGCAGCAAAAGCCAAAATTGACAAATGGGATCTAATTAAACTAAAGAGCTTTTGCACAGCAAAAGAAACTACCATCAGAGTGAACAGGCAACCTACAGAATGGGAGAAAATTTTTGCAACCTACTCATCTGACAAAGGGCTAATATCCAGAATCTACAAAGAACTCAAACAAATATACGAGAAAAAAACAAACAACCCCATCAAAAAGTGGGGAAAGGATATGAACAGACATTTCTCAAAAGAAGATATTCATACAGCCAACAGACACATGAAAAAATGCTCATCATCACTGGCCATCAGAGAAATGCAAATCAAAACCACAATGAGATACCATCTCACACCAGTTAGAATGGCAATCATTAAGAAGTCAGGAAACAACAGGTGTTGGAGAGGATGTGGAGAAATAGGAACACTTTTACACTGTTGGTGGGATTGTAAACTAGTTCAACCATTATGGAAAACAGTATGGCAATTCCTCAAGGATCTAGAACTAGATGTACCATATGACCCAGCCATCCCACTACTGGGTATATACCCAAAGGATTATAAATTAGTCTACTACAAAGACACATGTACACGTATGTTTATTGCGGCACTATTCACAATAGCAAAGACTTGGAATCAACCCAAATGTCCATCTGTGACAGACTGGATTAAGAAAATGTGGCACATATACACCATGGAATACTATGCAGCCATAAAAAAGGATGAGTTTGCGTCCTTTGTAGGGACATGGATGCAGCTGGAAACCATCATTCTTAGCAAACTATCACAAGAAGAGAAAACCAAACACCGCATGTTCTCACTCATAGGTGGGAACTGAACAATGAGATCACTTGGACTCGGGAAGGGGAACATCACACACTGGGGTCTATCATGGGGAGGGGGGAGGGGGGAGGAGGGAGGGATTGCATTGGGGAGTTATACATGATATAAATGATGAATTGATGGGAGCTGACGAGTTGATGGGTGCAGCACACCAACATGGCATAAGTTTACATATGTAACAAACCTGCACGTTATGCACATGTACCCTAGAACTTAAAGTATAATAATAAAAAAAAAAATAATAAAAAAAAAAAAAAAAAAAAAAAAAAAAAAAAAAAAAAAAAAAAAAAAAGAACAAAAAGAGGCTGACTGTGGTGGCTCACACCTGTAATCCCAGTAGTTTGCAATACTTTGGGAGGCTGAGTGGGGCAGATTGCTGGAACCCAGGAGTTTGAGAACAACCTGGGCAACATGGTGAAACCCCGTCTCTACTGAAAATAGAAAAATTAGCAAGCATGGTGGTGCACTTGTAGCTCCAGCTGCTAAGGAGGCTGAGGTGGGATGATCACTTGAGCCCTGGAGGTGGAGGTTGCAGTGAGCCAAGATCACACCACTGCACTCCAGCCTGGGCCACAGAGTGAGACCCTGTCTCAAACAAAACAAAACAAAACAAAAAATAATAAATTAGCCAGGCATGGTGGTGCATGCCTATAGTCTCAGCTACTTAGGAGGTTGAAGTAGGAGAATCTATTGGTCCAGGAGTTCCAGGCTGCAGCGAGCCGTGATCACGCCACTGCACTTCAGTGTGGTGGGCAGAGAAAGACTCTGTCTCTAAAAAAAAAAAAAAAAAAAAAAAAATTCTGCAAATGTGTTGGAAAACTAACATTGTCTCTACTGAGGATCACGTATATACATGTGCATATACATCATATACAATTCTTAGAAATGTGTCTAGGGACACAGTAAGAGCTGAATACATGTTAACTGTTATTATTCCAGTTGCACTAGCTATCCTTTTTTTGTTTTTATTGCTATCGTTGTTGTCTTTGTCATCATCATCACTAAATGCATCCTGTAGGCTGGGCCTAGTTGAAGACCCTGGTTCATTATAGTGTCTCGTTTCTCTCCAGGACCTCATGGTTTGGTAGGAGTGACGGACACATAATTTTATAAATTGCAATCTTCATCATATCTAAAACAAAACAAAATGAAAAACCCAAATGAATAACCCTATAAGCTCCTTAGCTTCCCTTAAGTGCCAACTTCCAGGCTTACCTAATTAGAATATATTGTTTTTTTCTCCACAATGCTTTAGCCATTTTTTACCTTCCTACAATTTATCCGCTTCACATCTCATTATCTCATTCATTATATCATCACTCTTGAACACTTTCATAAAAGAGAAGGTAAAGAAGTTCTTCAGGTACTTATGTTTTAAATGTTATCTGTCATTAGCTTTTCTACTCACTCATTTAGAAAGAAGGCGCTTGCCTTGTTTACCTACTTCGATGGTTATAATTAAGAAATGGTCCCATAACTCTTACGGAATTTTTATTGTAGAATTTTTTTTAAATGTGACATCAAAGCCAACAGTCAATCTTGTCAAAGCAGTTAAAAAAGAAAAAAATCAAGCTTATTTTCAACTTTAAGACACAATGTTCATTGTCCTTTTTGATATGGCAGCCCCCAAATTTCCTTCTTGTGACTTGTTAGATCCCTTTTGAGAATTTTCTTCAATTTAAACCATTTCAATTCTTATAGACCTTTAAATGTTTATACAGATTGATGGAAATGTGGCATGGTCTACTCTCTATCCTTCCTTCAATTCAATTGTGTCAGTTATTACATTGTGCAAATTAGAAAATTTCATTAATTAAGGAAAGGTCTTTATCCTAAGGGAAGCAGTTGAAGAAGTGAAATGAAATCCACATCTCTTTCCCTCTCCCTTACTCTCTCTTTCCTTTGGTGGTTGTGTGTATTTGTATGTGAATACATAAAAGGTGACTGATTCAAGGAATTGAGATAGGAAATGGTAGGCTGGGTGAGCAGAGAGTAGATGACACTTAAATGTATTTAATTCACTTTATATTATTAATCGTGTGTGTACACATACATTTATTATCCTTTTTGGTGTCCACCAATTATAGCAGCTAATATCTAGACCTCATTTTGGAAATGAGAAAATGGGGCTGGAAGAAAATGATTGATGTGCCCAGGTTACACAGCTACCAAGTGGAAGACTCAAAGTCAAAACAACATTTGTTGTACTCTGAAGCACGCACTCTCTTTACTACAGAAGGATCTTTCTTCAGGAAGCAAAGCCCAGATATTGCAGAGGGTCCCATAGCTTGCATTTCCTAGTGTGGAGGCTTGTGCATAGAAGGTGTTAAGAAAATGTGTATGGAATTGCTTTGAAGGAAGAATAGGGGGAACGTGTTTTAAAAGATATTCCTTGATGAAGAGTCCTGGGAATTGAGAAATCCAATACCAGGGGTGGGAAAGTCCAAGGCAATTACTTCTGCGAGTGTTAAAAACCTGTTGTGTGTTTTCTTTCTTTGCTGAAGGAGACAGTTGTTTACATTATGAGAGATTGTTCCGGTCTGTACCAAAGAGCTTGTTAAGGGTGACAGACAGGTTTGTTGCACGAATATGCACTCCAAATTAGATGAATGGTGAAATTATGAAGCAATCAAACGGCAAAGCTTTTAGCAGACTACAGTACATTGCCCTTTTTTGCTACCCCTAGGCCTGTTAGCATAAAAGAGGCCATAAAGATAAACTGCACAATATTATTCAAGTCTCAGAGTTCAACAAACATGGGCAGCCGGCATTTTATGGCAAATGTAGTCAGGATTGCTTAAAGCCACTTGTCTCCCCCACACACTGAGTTAGTCCCGCTTCTTTTTTTCTTTGCCAGGACGATATTAGACAGACTAGGGCAAGTTAAAAATAGCGAGAAATTCTGGGCACGGTGGCTCATGCCTGTAATCCCAGCAGTTTGGGAGGCCTAGGCGGGCGGGTCACCTGAGGTCAGGAGTTTGAGACCAGCCTGGCCAACATGGTGAAACCCTGTCTCTACTAAAACTACAAAAATCAGCCAGGTGTGGTGGCAGGCGCCTGCAGTCCCAGCTACTTGGAAGGCTGAGGCAGGAGAATCACTTGAACCCACGAGGCAGAGGTTGCAGTGAACTGAGATCACACCACTGCACTCCAGCTTGGGTGACAGAGTGAGACTGTCTCAAACAAAAAGAAAGAGTGAGAAACAAGAACTCCTCTCCTCCCTTTCTTCACAGTCCTTGAGGGGAGGGAAAGAGGTGGGCAGAAAAAACTTCACCCTAGCATGAAGAAGTGAGTGACAGAAAAGGTTTTTTAAGTCAGTCAGATTGGAGAGACTTGTTATCCTAGAAAAAGTTGGAACTTCAAATATAAGAAAAAGAAGGGGAGTGGCTTGTGCCCAAGTCTAATGTGTCCGCTAGGAAGGAGAATGGCTTCTCTTCACTGGGAAAGGGAAAGGAAAATGCCCCCTCTTACTATGCTGGGGGCTGCACATTAGGGGGAGGACAGGTGGAGGGGAGGCTGTTAGCACCAGAAGGAGACCTGAGGAGTCATTGATCCAAGCCTCCCATTTTAAGGATAAGATGTACAAGATTCAGAGATTGCAAGTGACTTGCCTGAGACTGCCCAGCTATTTTATATTCAGTTCTGTGCTGTTCTCACCACAGCCATTTTGAGTGAAGGTGGGAGGATAATTGATGTGTACATAAATGTACATATTTTTTAATGGGGTATAGCTGAGGAGTCCAATACTTGAAAGAGAAAGATGCAAAGATGCTCTAGTTGAAGGTGGGAATAGAGGTGGTAGGAGTGTCCTGGAATCCCACCCTCTCAGTCTCTCTTTGCCCCCATGGGTCCTAAAAGGTAGGCTCTAGAAGTCCCAGGGATCTAGGGAAAACTTAAGCACCAGAATATTTTATGGATTTTTTCTTTTTCCGCCAATCCACTATAAGTTTTTTTTTTTTTTTTTCTTGGAATCTTCTCATCTTACGTAATGCAAACACTCTTCTTGTTATGAATGCTGCCTGAGCAGGGGCTAGTGCCACGTTTAGAGAGAGGCAGCCATTGCTGACATCGATCTGATCTTATTCTGACCTGGGAGGCATAGACACAGAGACTCTAAGAGGGGAAGTAGCGGCTAGAAAGTGGCAGAGCTGGGACACCATGCTCAATCTGTCTGATCCAGAGCCCATGATTCTCTCTTCACACTTACACTCTATCTCCAGAACACAGGGTTGGTCCACAGTATTAAAACTTGACTGTACTGTGTCTTTGGACATTTTTCCCCATAAAGGAAAATGATGATATTAAGATGGGGTCTAATACCCTTTTCACTTTAATGTTCTGCATGTTGATATAGTTTATGGTACAAGCTAACAATTCACTTAAAAACAAGAGAGATTGTTTTCCCCAAAATATGCACGTATGGTTTAGATGTTGACATTCTGGAGGCCATGGTCCACAGATAGTATTTTGTGCATGATTGTTCTTTTTACAGATCACTTATAATCCAAAACCATGTGAAAGATCTTTTGTTCTTTCACGATCTGTTCAAATCCTACTATCTCCCACACCCCAGCCACCTTATAAATCTGGTCTGTGGCTGTTTGGGGTCTGTTTTATAGGGCTTATTGGGAATAACATTTGAATGTTTCTATGTGGAGCCAAGTCTTGGTCACGTAGGCAGCCCGCCAATTTGTAGTAGCATGGTGCATGGTTAACAACCTAAGCCATCCCAACTGCCCAATGTGGACAGGAGGGTGGGTGGTTCCTGATATTCCAGGACAAAGTGAATAATTCAGTCCATCATACAGATGTTTGGACCACATAATAGCCAACTGCAGGATAGTTAGTAACATCTGTTGTTTTGTAAAGTCCCCTTCCCCACTCTATTGTCTCTATTTCACAAATCCACATTTAGAATATGCTTTAGAATTTGATAGGCCCCGTGGAAGTGTGGGAGGCCATGTCTGAGATGCTGGAGTTTCAGGCTCAGTAACCTCCCCCACCCCACCACAGATGGAGAACAGAAACACTGATTACTGTGCAGCTTAGCTGTTAGCTGTTTGCTCCCATGAAGCAGTGATTTGTTTATAAAATGGTGTGATTTCTCCTGGAGAAAAAGAAACAAAACCAAACCCAACTGCTATTTTTAGAGACATTTTTAAAATGAAAGGGCTATGACAGTAAACCCACCCAGGCAGGAAGACTATACGTGAGCTTTCCAAATCTGTCCACTAAAGTAGGAATTTGAAAGCACCACCACAAATTGCTTTTCACTTTAGCCAGGATGCTGATTATGATCCCCTGGCTCCATGCTGCTCTCCTTTTTACTTGCACATGAATTTAGTTACCCCGTATTTTAATTACATGTGTAGAGCAAGTTTTATGTTCTCTTCTCTGACTACTCATAAACTTCACAGAGATCACCTCAAACCATATTGTTCTTAAAATAGCCTGTGCCTCCTGTCGTTGTAGCAATACCAAATGACACTTTCTTGACCCAGCCCTGTTGTATTAAGTACATTAGGCTCCCCGCAGGCATATTCTTCCAAACCTCAGTGTAGTTTGAGTTACGCTTGTCCCTAGTCATGGAGCTCTATGTCTAAAATATACCATTAGAGAAACATGATCGGCAACAGGCGTAAGTGGGATTTCAGTAGCATCCTCTGAACCCACACATTACGTGTTTGAGTCAAAACCATGGGCGCCGGGTTGGTGTTTATTTTGCTTGTTAGCTATGATAAAAAAAAAAAAAAAAAAAAAAAAGAGCAAGGATTTCACACGTTCCCATCCCCCAGGTATATTTTCCTTTCTGTTCTAGGCTGTCATTTTGTGGCTTGAGAACCACAGGATGTACCTTTTGTAATTACGGGAGAATTTTGATTTCAGCTGACATGAAAGTCCAGCCACAATATTAAATGTCACACAAAACTTCACATTTAGAAACTCCGTATAAAGAGAACACTCTATGTTTTATAGCGAGGTTGTACTGTTACAATTATCCTTTCCCCGCTTTTTGCTCCAGATTATTTGACTGCAATGGGAAGCAATATAAATCAGTCGCTGGCCACATAATAACTACTCAAGTCTTCCTTTCACGCTCTTAAAAATACAGAAGAAGAATATCATCCCTCTAGCAGATTGTTGATAAATCAGACTCTAGCCATAATATTTCAAGTGACACGGCCATAAAATACGAGTCCTGAGTGCTTTCCTTCCTGAAATTTCACTAATTGTAACATAATTCACCAAAACACTGTTTAAAAAAAAATTCGCATAAACAGGCCAGCACAAAAAGTTGTTTTAATAAGGGAGTAATATCACATCCCTGTATTTTTTTAGAAAGCAAGTATTATTGACCCAGCTGACTGTCACTGGTGGGTAAAGGGCTATTTGACTCCAGGGTTCTGATGTGTTTCTCTAATTCCTCGTGGCTCTCTGGGGGATGAACATAATGGTTTATATCTCAGACAACCTGGGAATCATCATGAAATAATTCTAAACTGTAGTGAATCTTGGAATTTATCTTTATGTTATTATACAATTGAATAGGAAGAGAAGAATCCAATGGGTACTTTTCTCTTTTGGTGTTCCTAAGGCTAGGTCATCAGTATGACTAGTTTGCAACCTCTTCCCTTCCACCCCAAAATCCATGACTTTGACGACTTATTTAATTTTTATGTATAAGTTTGTTTTCAGAATTCTTGGGTCTTCTATGGTAATTCTTACTTCTTTGAGAAAAAAAGTAAACTTCTTTGGGAAAAAGGAATTCAGAATGAAAACAGATGTTATACAATTCATGTGCTTGACAATAATTTCTCTTTAAAATAACAATAAAATCCATAGCTCAATGTCAGAGAAGCTCATATCAGTGGTTCTGATGAAAAACACTTGAGTATTTCTCTGATGGTGGATCATGGCAGCAGAACTGTTGATGATACTCTACTATGAGTTGAGTTATAGTCCTCAGTTAAGTAACTGGTTATCTAGTTTTCTTTTTCTCTAAGATTTGTTGAAAAGTCTCAGTTAAGTGAGCATGAAAGTTTCTAGGTATGCATGTGAGGTATGTGGGGATTGCCCACTGTTCATAGAGTTGCAGACTAGAGACCATATGTGCAGCAAAGCGTGGACGCCTGCAGTGTCCTTGGGTGGAAATGCTGGGTCAGGGCCTAGAATTGTTCCAGAGCCTTTCCTCTTGTGGTTGCTTGGTTTCTAATTTTGGTTTCTAACTGTACCAGCCATATTACCACAAGACCACAGCTGTAAGGTGGCATTGGGAAGAAAGGAAATAAGTCTGTCAGATCCCTCCACTCCCTGGTAGATAGATTAAACGACTCCATTATACTTTAGTCGTAGGTTTTATAACTTGGAAAAGGATTCATAGGCCATGTATCTAATTTCCCCAGACTCCTCTTCATGTTGCCCATCAACTCAAACACCCACATTTCATAGATGAGAAAATAATTCAAAGAATCAACATTTCTTGCCCAAGTTAAAACACCTAATTTTGAAAGGAAGAAGGAGAGTCAAGAGTGGTTCCTACTGAAAAGGATTGGGAGCTAGAAGATAGTTCATGTAATTTCTCAGGGCCTTGTTTTCTTTATCTGTAGCAGGAAGACTAGATAATATGTGAGATCTCTTCTAGCTCTAAGGTTCTGTGTTGTTTGTTTGGGGCCTGAGAAAATAAAACTGATTTTGGGAAGAGGAGAGAGAGAGAGAGGAGAGAGAGAGAGAGAGAGAGAGAGAGAGAGAGAGAGAGGGAGAGAGAAAGGAAGGCAGGCAGGCAGGCAGGCAACTGTTTTTTAAGGAAGAAATAAAAAAATCGTAATGCATGGGAATGAAGAGGAACTCAGAAATAGTACCTGAGTTGAGCTTTCCATAAAGACCTGAAACTTAGGAAAAGTGAGCTTGGTTCTTTTCCTCAGAAAATTGTGGGAGAAGTTTAAAAAAATTAGGAAAGAACTATAGGCACAGAATAAAAACAAAATTGAATTATAAACCTGACCAGTGGATAACAAGAAAGAACATTTTATAGATACTAAGTTGAAGTACAGATAGAACTCTAGTACAGCATAATTTCCTTTTGTTCAGTATTTTCTCAAGATTTCTACTTAAAAATACTGAAAGTATAAAAAGATGTATGGCTTCATTCAGATATAATAGGTATAAAGAGGTGATGGACATATCTTGGAGTTATCATTTGAATGATGAAGAAATGTTTGATTGATAAAGTTGTTTACAAAAATTTATAAAAAGACACCAGGTGCAGTGGCTAACACCTGTAATCCCAGCACTTTGGGAGGCTGAAGTGGGTGGATCACTTGAGGTTAGGAGATCGAGACCAGCCTGGCCAAAATGGTAAAATCCCATCTCTACTAAAAATACAAAAATTACCCGGGTGTGGTGGCACACACCCGTAATCCCAGCTACTTGGGAGGCTGAGGCAGGAGAATCACTTGAACCTGGGAGGTGGAGGTAGCAGTGAGCCGAGATTGTGCCCCTGTACTCCAGCCTGGATAATACAGTGAGACTCTGTCTCAAATAAAATAAAATAAAATAAAATAAAAAGAGTTGCATATGCAGTATTTTTTCATGCTGGCCAGTCCAATAGAAGTCTCCTATCCTCACTTTTGGATCTGTGTAGCCCATTGAACCAAGAAAGTCAGAGAATGAAGCAGAATGTAGGAGAAGATTACTAACTCAGTGATCACCAGGAAGCTTACAACACTCCAGCTGAATTTTGACAAAATTCAAATAATCATTTTCTTTATTTATGAGATAGATTTGCCTAAACCAATTTATACCTGTTTTTCATGCTTTTTAAATGTCTGACCTAATCTTTTGATGTAAGTTCGGTACTGACATACATAATGCAAACCTCATCCTAACAGTTTTGTGGGAATGAAGATGTTGGTCATCTGTCATGGATAATGTATACTCAGATTCCTTTTTAGTTACCATCACAACAATTCTTTAGATAGGTACCTTTCCATTTTGTTGATGAAGAAACTGAGGCTCAGAGGATTTACATAACCTGGTCAAGGTTACTCGGTGACTAGGGTTTTAATCAAAATGTATATGACTTCAAAATCTTTAGGATTTCCAAGTTACTCATCGGAGCTGAGAAAATCCAGAAAAGACTGTGAATCTGAGATCAACATTTTTAAGATGCTGAAGGCATTTCCAAGTGAAAAATTAACTTGTCCTTAAAGCCATTTTTTAGGAAGCTATTTATAGTTGGGCACCTGAGAAACACTTCTCTCCTACTGAAATCATTTCTTCAGTGGCCTCATACCAACAAAACCGTATGAAGGAATATGACCCCATTTTCCTAGCTGGTGTTCCAGAATGTTTGAATCCATTGACTGTTACATATGTGGGTGTAAAAATGATAAGAACGATGACCAATTAAAAGCTAGAGCAGTTACTTAACCTGTGGTTAAAATCCACAACATCATCCTAGCAAAAAGTCTTAAAAGCATAAGATAGTATAAGTAGAGGAATATTTTGCAACCTCTGTGTATACTTTTTTGTTTTAAGTAAGGAAAAGGGTACTAAAAAGTACGCTGCATACAAATTGCACCTTATGGCTGAGGTCTGTACTTCAGTGCTCTCAAGGAGGGAACCGAGGAAATAATGCATGGGGAGGTGCTGAAATGTGACTGATCTTCAAAGGCATTTTGCTGTATGTTAAGAGGCCAAGCTTGCACTGAGATAGCTCCTCCAGTTGCTGATAAACTCAGAAAAGAGGAAGAAACCAACATATTCTCTATCTGCCTTCACAGCATGACTTAGAACCATACGTAGTTATAGCTAGAAGGTCTTTTCCCTGACAACTCCCTTGTTTTACAGATAAGGCCTGGAGAGGTAAAGCAACTTTTCCAAAGCAATACAGTCAGCTAATGGAAGAGCTGGGAGTAGAAGCCAGAACTAATGAAGCCTAAATTCAGTGTTCATTTGGATTGACGTAGTGCAAAGAAACCTTACAGGAGGAAGATTGGGGAAGGAGTGAGAGCAGGCTACAATTTGAAGGCCGATCTAAAACAGATGCACTGAACTAACAAATTTATAACAAGTTTCAGTGAAGCCAAATTAGAAGGGGCTAAGTCATTAACCTTGCAAAGAGAAATTTATAAGCACTGACTAAACTTGACCTTAAGCCAATCACGTGTTTCCATTTCCCAGTGTCCCAAGAACACATAGATGAATGCACACAGGCACCACAACGCCACTTCAGACGTCTCTCTGCAGAAATATGAGTTAGAGACACACTGCAGGAAGTGTTGATGATAACATTTCCTAATAGGCCCTGTGTTTTCTTTAATAAAAAAATAATTTTGGTGAAATCACTCATTGCAGAAAAAAATAACATTAAATGATTGATAAATAAGAAGGCCTGCCCACAAATTAGAACTCTGTTGCAGGTTAATTGTCTCCTGTAGCTTGGAAACACAAACCCTCTATTTTCTCAGAAGGCACTGTGGAAAACATTACTGCTGTCTCCTGATGCTCACAGAGCCCCTCTCTTCCTGGGTACATGGGAAGATTGTACTTCTTTCTCTCTCTGAAATTAGTCTTGGCTGTATGACTTACTTTGGACAATGAAGTGAAAGAGGGAATGGGTTATGCGGCTTCTGGGCTGCTTAAGAGCCAGTGTGTATGTTTCTGTTTTCGCCTCTCCAGGCTGCCTGGGCCAATGGCTGCTTCATTAGTTCAGAACCCACCATCAAATTAAGATGTCACAGAGCAGAGCTTCAGTCAATGTGGGATGGACATATAGTACGAGAAAGAAATAATTGTTTTGTCATTTTAAGTGGCTCCGATTTTGGGATGGTTTTGATAGCATAATTTAGTTAATCCTGATGAGTAAAGCATCCTTGATAGGCTCATGCTTGTTAGCGATAACATGGTTTCTATAAATGTCTAAGCATTTGCATGTATTTGTTGAAAAATATAGAGAGGTCAAGAGTTAGTTCTCTCACTGTGCCTGAGAAAAATTGCATAATCATAATATCTTCTTCCCTTGGATGGTGCTATAGTTTGTAAAGACCTTTCTCAGAAATAACTTTTCATTTCCGTCTTACATCTGTGAGATAGATAGCTTGGGTGACAGTTTTTTTGTTTTTTGTTTTTTTTTCAGGTGGGGAAACTAAGATTCAGAGAGTTTAAATGACACATCTACAATTGGAAGGCGGCAAGAGGACTATGCTCCATTCACTATGATATTCTGCCTCTGGTCTTCAAATAGGTTGAGACAACTTTTTCAGTTAATTCTCCTTGTAGGGTGATGGAAGTTTGGAGGAACTATCCAACAACAAATATATTGTATCTTGGGAATACTAAATTTTATCTGACCCTGTTATGAAACAGGTTCACCATGTACGGGTTACTCTAGCACTTACATGAGTCTGGTGAGACAGAACTCTCACACAAGCTAAGTAAAGCAACTTTATTACGGATTAAACAGCAAGGAACAACAGAAACCTCAGATTCACCACACACTCATTTCCCAAGGCTGAGAAAAGCCGCTCAGGGCAGATGGGGTCTCATCTGTGTGTGATCCACATCACACTGCAGCTGAGGTATCTCCAAAGCATTCTGCGTTGGGTTTTTGTATCCTGGGGGGACACTAGGATCACTGGACCAAAGTGTTGCAGGACATCATGTTCTAGGAGGGATGGGAACAAATCTGTTCCAGGCACTTCCTCCTTATCTCAGCATGTTGCACTCTTAGCACATTCTACAGTGATTCTCAGGGTTATATGTGAGAAGTGGGGAGAGCTGGGTCAGCCAAAGCCATCAGGGTGCCCATCACCATGATTAACATGTGGTGGGACTCAATATATATGGCCGCAGTTTCCCTTCTAATGTGAGCCAAATCCTTTCTCTTCACATTCCACCTTAGTTCCTACCTTAGTAGCTAACTTCTGCCTTTCATCAAATATGCTTGAATTTTCTCATTGAGTGGATAGAGACTGGTATCTCCCAATTAAAACAAATACTTCCTGGCTAACCACATGTCTAGAGTTCATATGAGTGTGTAAGTGATAGCTGTGGCAGGCAATCTCTAAGATGACCAAGCAGTCCTTACCTCCTGGTGTTGCCTTGTTTAATGTCTTGTTTAATTGGGAGACTACTGTCTCACAGTTAAAACGAATACCTCCTGATTAACCACATGTCTAGAGTTCATAGTAGTGTGTAAGTGATAGCTGTGGTAGGCAGTCTCTAAGATGGCCCAGTGGTCCTTGCCTGCTGCTATTGCCTTGTTTAATGCCCTTACCTTGAGTGTATGCTGGGCTTCTTGACCCAATTCTGACAAATAGAATATGACAGAAGTGATGGAGTGTCATTTCCAGATTATTTCTGTAACAGCTGTGGCTTTCATCTTGGGCATGTTCAAACTCTCCTCGCTCAGAACACCAACTCCCATGTCATGAGTACATTCAGGCAGTCTATGGAGAGGTCCACATAGCAAGAAGCTGAGCCCTGGCAATGGCCACATGAGTGATCTTGGAATCAGATTTTTCAGCTACAGTTAAACCTTGACATGACTGCAGCCCTGGCTGACAGCTTGATTGACAACCTCATGAGAGACCCTGAGTCAAAGACACCCAGTTAAGTTGTGCCAAATTCTTGGCCCACAGAAACTGTGAGAGTATAAGGGCTTGTTGTTTTAAGCTGCTAAGTTTTAGGGTAATTTGTTATGCAGCAATTGATAGCTAAGGTAAAGCTAAACCCCTTATGAGTGCAAGTTTTAATGGGCAAGGACCTCAGGTAGGGAGGGCAACTCCATAAGGGAAGGAGCCCTTAAAAGGATGAAGGTGCACATGGGACATCATTTGCCTATTGCTCACTTTCATCAAACACTTTTCATCCCAATTTTTTTAGATTATACAAATATAAAAGTTATGGTATTTTGAAATGCACAGACAGGGATTGCTGAACTAACCTAGTGCAGCTCTTCGCACTTTACAAAATTGAAAACCAAGACCCTGAGAGGATAACTTAATGTGTTCCATGTCACGCAATAACCCAGTTTTAGGGCTTGAAGACTAGGTTTTCCAACACCTATTCCAGTGTTCTCTCAGTTGTATCACGCTTCTTTCCTGATCACAGGTACAAAAAGAAAAGAAAGTTTAAAATTAACCATTGCGATTCCACAAAGATTATTAAAAGCTCACCATGTCTCTCATTTTAATAAATGTCAAAAACTGACTTTCAAAGACTTTTTAAATAGTTTGTATAGAACACAGCCATTCATTCATTCATTCATTCATTCAGCAACTATGTATTAAACATTTACTATGCTCCAAGCATTGTGCTAGACACAAGGGTTACTAGGGTGGTAAAAACATTTGGAGACACCAAAAGAAGCAGCCCATGAATCTTGTCTGTTTTATCAGTGGTGTTTTCTTTTGTCATCATAGGTAAATGTATTTGTTCCCATAGACAGAAATCACGTAAAGGCTCAATTATTTAATATTAATATTGATCTGAAACTTTTAAAGTTCCCTTAGAAAGTTGATTGCAGTTTCACGCTGAGAGTGGGTAAGGAAGGCTTTTTACAGTGGCTCCAGTCAGAGCAATGTTCATGTTTCCAGGTATTCCTTCCTGAAGTGGGAGAATGCCCTGGCCTACTTAGACCCTCTTAAGTGGAGATAGAGATATTATCTGCATAAGTCCTGTGGTTTTACTTGAATTATCAGGAGCTAAGTAAATTCTTAAAAAGAAAATAATGTGAGATATTCTCTGATACATCTTGTGAGCCTCGATGTTCTAGAAGTGAAATAGCATGGGTCTCTGGATTTTTTACTCTGGAGTAAAAAATCCTGGAAGCAGTGTTGACGTGATGCATTTTTGCTAAGTGCCACAGGTCAGGGCACCTAATTTGCTCCTTGCAAAAAATGAGGATAGTAATTATAACATTTGGCTGTGAGAAGTGCTTTGTAAGCTAATAAATAGCCTTCAATTTCAATAAGTTCTTTTTTTTTTTTTTTTTTTTTTGAGACGGAGTCTTGTTCTGTCGCCCAGGCTGGAGTGCTGTGGTGCAATCTCGGCTCACTGCAAACTCTGGTTCCCAGGTTCACACCATTCTCCTGCCTCAGCCTCCCAAGAAGCTGGGACTATAGGCCCCCGCCACCACGTCTGGCTAATTTTTTGTATTTATAATAGAGATGGGGTTTCACCATGTTAGCCAGGATGTTCTCGATCTCTTGACCTCGTGATCCACCCGCCTCAGCCTCCCAAAGTGCTGGGATTACAGGCGTGAGCCACCGTGCCTGGCCTTTTTTTTTTTTAAATATATTTTTATAGTTTAATTGTATTTATTTATTTATTTATTTATTTATTTATTTATTTATTTATTTTGAGAGGGAGACTTGCTCTGTCACCCAGGCTGGAGTGCAATGGCATGATCTTGGCTCACTGCAACCTCCACCTCCCAGATTCAAGCGATTCTCCTGCCTCAGCCTCCCCCAGTAGCTGGGATTACAGGCACGCACCACCATGCCCACCTAACTTTTGTACTTTTAGTAGAGACGGGGTTTCACCATGTTGGCCAGGCTGGTCTCAAACTTCTAACCTCAAGTGATCCACCCGCCTCAGCCTCCCAAAGTGCTGGGATTACAGGTGTGAGCCACTGCGCCTGGCCTAATAAGTTCTCTTATTTCCCAATTATAAGATCTCTGAAAGCTAAGAAGAGGAGGTGATCCATTTTTAATCTTTCATAGTCTCTAGGACTATGCCTAAGACTTAGTGGGTACTCACTAATTGTTTGTTGAAAAGCTACTGATTAATAATAGTGATAATTTTGGAGCACCTGCCACATGCCAGGTGATGTCTTAAACATTTCACTTGTATTAGCTTTTGATTCCTTATAGTGATGCCATAAGTTAAATACTATTATTATCACTATAATATGGAAAGGAAAACTGAGGCAGAGAGAAATTGAGTAATTCCCACAGTAACATAGGCAGAGCTGGAATTGAAACTCATATAGTCTGGCTAACTGCCAAGATTTACTTCCCCTCCATAAGAAGTGTGTATACATTTACTTTTTCTTATTAGAAGAAATATAGACAGAAAGAAGAGTTACATTGAATTAATAGATATTTCTTTTAAATGAGTTTTTATCCAATATCCAAAAGAAAGCAAAACCAAACAAAAACCAAGCCAAACAAAAACAATTCCAACAAGTCAATCCAGACAAAATCATATTGAGACATCTTCAGCCGAGGCTTCTGGTTGAATGTACCATTGACAATGGTCATTTAGTATGTTGAGATGAAACTGAGAACCTTTCATCTGGGAAAATATCTGAGAGGCAAGAAGAAGCAGACTGTGAGTTGTTAACTGTGCTTGAAAATCATACAGCTGGAGAGTCTTCGGATTGTAGCCTGCTTATCTTCAGTCACAGTGAGTATATAATGACAGAAGAATCAATTGAAAGACTGGGAAAGACCTGTCACACAGGCAAATGACAGAACAATTGTGAACAATGTAGAAGAGAGGGAAAAGGGAGGTGAAGAAGCAGCTAACATGTATTGAATGCAAGTTATGCTGAACATCTATAGTCTTATTTAGTATTCATTGCAATAGATGAGGTAATGCTAAACACATCTTGCAGATAAGAAAGCTCAAGATCAAAGAGGTTAAGTAATGCTACCATGAAGCATTCTCAGCTGGGAAGAAAAACCAGCCTCCTCCGCTTACTCCCAAGCCTGTGAACTTTCCATTCTGCTGCTAGTAACCTCTGTTCTACCTCTCACTAAACTGCAGACTTGTAAGAAGCTACTGCTGAGCCGGAAGATTACTACAAAATGGTCAAGAAAACATTGCTATTATGTTGGGGAAAGAGGGAGGAACAAAAGGGCTAATAGAAAAGGAAGAAAAAACCAACCAATGGAAACCACGAAAGACGGTGAGTCAGAGAAAAGCCTTTATGCTTTTGACAAAGTGTAGAAAAAAGAAAATGGTACTCCTGAGGCATGGATTTTCCAAAGAAGGGTTTCTGATTCTAATAATCCTATTAAAAAGCAGAGGAAAGCTCTAGGAAACCTCAGATACCCTTTTTTCAAAGATGGCTACTTTCTTTTTGCCTTTTGTCATTCCCTCTCAATTCCCTTTCTTTTGCTCCGGGTCACTGGTTTTGGATCTTCCTGTTTTGCCTAAGCCATAGCTCAGTCTTTGACTTTTTGGCCCCACTCTTTAAATAGTGGTTTTGCCAAGAGCAAATTGCCCAAGATGTTAGGTCAGTGGTCACCAAAGCTGATCCACAGGTTAGATGCAGCCCATGGTGAGGATGTTGGTGCCCTGTGGTAGAATGAGAAAAACTGGAACAACCGAGTGAGCTTTTCATAACACTGAATACATTCCACACTGACTGTCGTTTTTCCTGAGATTACGTTCTTCTTGGTTGTTTGATGTTTCAGCATTTGCTGTTTTATGAAATGATGGTGAGACTAGACAATTCCCCTTAAATACTTTTTTAAAAATTAAAATGGCCCGTGAAGTCAATTTGAGAGAGACATGCCTAGTGCATTGGAAAGAGTCTGATCATGGACACTGATTAAAACTCAGAAAAATATCTCAATGGGGAGCTCTTGACATTTTTAATAAAAGAGTTCACAGGTTGTTTTAAAGATTAAGTTAATTATATATGACACCCCTATTGCTTCATCTGGTATATTGTTGGCATTTAAGCAATATATATATTTCTTCTCCCTTGAATCTCTCTTCTTTGATATGTGGGGCATGTTTGTGCATAACGTGAGTTTTGACCTTCTTGGCCCTGGCCCACTAAATGCCAATAGTAAACCCCAGCTTCAGTTTTGATGACCAAAATGCTCCCACACTTTTACTAACCTTCCCAGTGGAGTTGGTTTTGGGAATCAATAGAGGAGGCTGGTTTTGTATCTCGTCTCAGAGTGCTTTGTGCTAGCATTACTTAACCTCTTTGGGTCTCAACTTTCTTATCTGAATGGACATTACTGAAGGCCCAAGTGGGGTTCTGCAGAGCATCTTATAATAACCTATTATTATGCTCCATTCCTGCTAGAGAGAAACAAGCACATGCAGAGGCAGATAATATTGTCCCATTTTGGTCATCAAATACTTGCTACAGTAATATACCGTAAACTGCTAATACCCAAAACACCCTTAAAATAAGAAGGAGCATGAATTGGGCAGTGTCATTTTTCTTATAAAATGTATAGACAATAATCCAAGTTTTCTCACCTTTTAATGCTATAATGGTCTTTGTTTTAGGATTTGCTTCTGCTTCAAATCCTGCCATAATACAGTCAACCATTTTCTCTCTTGTGCCCTACAATGCCATATATGTACTGTAATGTGCCAAAATATGTAAAACACTTGGTACAGTGTCTGGCACATGGAGGTTGCTCAATATGTGTTATTAGATGAGCAGGTGAATGGCCCCTGCACAATATCAAATATATTCTACTGGGAAATGTCTAAAGAAATCACATGGATGCAAGAGAGGAGTTTAGACTCATTCATAACTATGTGATCATAACTACTCACTCTTATCTCCAACACCAACAAGGTGGATTTACTTCTTCCCTACATAGTTCTCTGATTGAACGTTGTCCCTTGTTTGCTTACCTTTTTTTTTCTCTTTATATACTCAACTTGATTTTATTTTAAATCCATTTTGCCCATGCCTGGGATTTTGTTGGAGAAAGAAAGCATATATGAATTTCCTTTTGCTTGAACCCCACAAGAACTAATTCTTACCATTCCTGAGACTAAATCCTTTTCACCTGTTTTCTTTTCTGAGTTGGTCATGGGTGTGAGCGTTGGGGGGGGGGGTATAATTTTTGGGGTCCTAAAACTTTCTCCTTCCTCTGCCCCTCATGTGTGTGCATGTGCGTGTGTGCACACACACACAAACACATTCACAATTAGTTTGGTTCAAAGGTCTTAGACCATGTAGGAAAGCAATAAATGGACATGAAATGACACATAGTTTGGACACTGTCAAGAGTCCAGCTGCACAGCAGCTCAGCATCTGGGTCAGTAGGAAAGAAATTAATGTTCATTGTGCTACATCCTGACTGTTAAGCACATCTCATTCTTTCTCCAGAGAACTCTGGAGTGTTATCATGACAGCGTAGAGGAGAGGGAAGCTGAAGACTAGCCTTTGTTGAACACAACACAATTAGCCCTTGTTGTCAAGCATCTCTCTAGATGCTTTTATATCACTTCACAACTCTCTAAGGCAATTATATGATTCTTGTTTTACAGACATAGAAACTGACTCTCAGAGGTTAAGTTGCTCACTCCAGATCCCCCATTGAGAAGCAGGGAAGGCTGGATTTTGAACTTTATTTACCGTTTGTGTGTTACTACTGTGTATTATATGTATTTATTTCTTGTTTTTGTTTGTTTGAGAAGGAGTTTTGCTCTTATCACCTGGGCTGGCGTGCAGTGGTGTGATCTTGGCTCACAGCAACCTCCACCTCCCTGGTTCAAGTGATTCTCCTGCCTCAGCCTCCCGAGTAGCTGGGATGACAGGCGCCCGCCACCATGCCTGGCTAATTTTTTGCATTTTTAGTAGAGACGTGTTTTTGCCATGTTGACCAGGCTGGTCTCAATCTCCTGACCTCAGGTGGTCCACCTACCTCGGCCTCCCAAAGTGCTAGAATTGCAGGTGTGAGCCACTGTGCCCCCCCAGTTTTCCAGGGATAGTTCCAGTTTATGCCTGTTGTCCTGGTGTAGTTATTAATAACAACTCTCACCATTTGTCTTGGTATGCACAACAAATTATAAGATCCTCTTACCCTTTCCTCTTCTGTGTTCTTCCCCTCTTGTTCAAGTGGAGGGTAAGAAGGGGCTGGGTGATTATGGCATCCATTGATGGCCTCTCTGCATTACAGATATCTTTTTGTTGTTGTTGTTGTTCAAGACAGAGCCTGGCTCTGTCGCCCAGGCTGGAGTGCAGTGCTGCAATTTCGGCTCACTGCAACCTCTGCCTCCTGGGTTCAAGCAATTCTCCTGCCTCAGCTTCCCGAGTAGCATGTGCCACCATGCCCAGCTGATTGTGTGTTTTTAGTAGAGGTAGGGTTTCCCCATGTTGGTCAGGATGGTCTTGAACTCCTGACCTCAGGTGATCCGCCCGCCTTGGCCTCCCAAAGTGTTAGGATTACAGGCATGAGCCACTGCGTCTGGCTGCGTTGCAGATATCTTAGTGTTCCTTCTGTTGTGGGTTGCCTATGTGGTTCTTCGAGAGTCTCTGTAGACTTCTCACTCCACAGTTTCCTGACTTGGGAACTCTGATTCCAGCTTATTTTCCTGTATACCATATTAGCTCTTGCCCTTCAGCCATTCACTGTCTTACAGCTTCCTGCAAGGGGTTTCTTTCCCACGAAAATGTAGCACTGCACAACCCTTTTGCAATGAGAAGGGAGGAACTAACTGCGTACAGCAATGCTGCGCTCCCACTTCTGAGTGGGAAGTCCCACACCTCTCACTTCTCAGTCATCTTTTCATAGGGACTGGTGTGGGAGGAGAGAGAGGTGGCTGTTGGCAGGACTGGCTCTGCTCTGGTGCCTCTCAGTAACTCTTAGGGAATTTCCTTGAAATTAGAATGTGATAAATTTACTGTCAGGTGCTCAGATTGGGTCTTAGCTAAATGTCAGGGCAACAAGAAAATTCCTACTTGACATTGTGTTACATATTGATAACAAACACCAACTTGCAATATGTGGCAGCACCATCCTTATTGACAGCATCAGCCGTATTGTCGCAGTGAAGTTCAGTAGGAACCGGCGCTCTACCAGTGTTCAGTTTTGGTTTTGACTCATCTTTATAAATTTGTTTTCCTTCATTCAAAATTTCAGTTACAGCTTGGAAGTGGAGTGGACTCCTTCCTTCCTAATTACCTCATCAACTAAAAGACAACTTTCTTTTCTTGACAAGCCACCTCAACCACTCAACAATATTTCTCCAGAAAATGGAAAAAGTATAGTAGATCTCAGAACTTCTCCTTATTCCTAAATACCATCAGTCAGCATGACCAGTTTTCTTTTTCCCATTGTTGCTTTAAAACTGTTTAGAAATTGCAGAACGGGCCAGAGCCATGCGTTACCTGTGTTTTCATTTCCGATAGCTAATGCAATGTCTGACACCTTGTAGATATTTGAAAATAATTTGTTTGATGGTTACATTTCTCTTTGTACCATTCACAATGCCTAGCATGATGCTGTGTGCATATTAAGTGCTTAAACACTTTTATTATTGATGAAATGATGTATAGTCCCTTTGCTTCATTTTTCAGGTTGCTTTAAGAAAGAAAGGGTTCATTTAGAGAATGTGTCATTTAGTTTGAGCCACATTTCCTGAAACTTTGCTTTCTTTGCAATCACACCAGAACAAGTTATCATGGGAAGAACCTGAACAGGGCTCAGAAAATGATCTTCACACCTCAGTCCCTTTTAGAAACCCCTTCGATGCCAATGTTTTTGTCTAGGCAGCCATTGGAACATTTATTTTTATTAACTTCTCCATGCATGTTCAGTGCCATTTTCCTTCCCCCCTCAGCTTTGCAGCATTCCCAGGTGGGGGACAGCCTGATCAGGAGTCAGGCTCAGGGCTTCAGCTTGACTCATAAATGTGGAAATAACAAAATGTGTTCCCTGAAGCTCTGCAGCATTGTCAGGAAATGGGCTGCTTGCATGCTGTACTTCCACGGATCTGGAAACTCTGCTGAGTTTGGGTTGATTCCAGAAAAAAATTTTAAAAGTGTTCGGGGAAGAGAGGAATGAAAGCAGGCCATGAGTTGGAGACATCAGCGCTCCGGTGGAGTCTGTGTCTTGGCTGGCCTCTTGGCAGTGGGTGACTCTGGAGTGTGTACTGTGTACTGTGGCGGTGAAGTTTGCTTTTCTAAGGATTGGGGCTTTGCAGGAACTTTCCTTCCCACATTTTTCATATCTCAGAAATCTGAGTGGCACCCTCGGGGAGAAGTGGGGTATAGAGTTATTGTTTCCGGCTGAAAGAAACCAAGGCATAGAGCAGTCTAAACTCGGAACTCCTCAAGCACGAGTATTGGATCTTAAACATCTTAGTACCCAGCCTACCCTAGACTGTCAATAAATATGTGCAGAATCAGTGAATGTGTAAAAGTGACTTCTATTTGTGTGTCATCAAAGGCAGGAACTGAGCTTGATGTCAGGTCTTTTTGTATGCCCTGAGCTACACAAATGATCTCAGGGGGCATAAATGATGGAATCAGGGCAACTTTTCCTTGTTTGTGTTGTTGACACAACACCTTCCTCATTATTCTCAACTCAGGGAAGAATTTCATCTTTGTGATTTTTCTCTCTTTGCTCCTGGACCACCAGAGCTGTGAGATCCAGAGGACAGGGAGTGTGAGAGCAGCAGCTTGGAGGCCAGGAGGCCTCTAATCCTTGCCCTTATTTGTGCCTTAAGAAGACAATATAAAGAGACTGACTGGTCACCAAAGGAAACACAGATTGTGGGTAGCTGGTGCTGTTTGTGTCATAGCTTCTTAGTAACCTCCCCAGAAGGCTAGAAGGGAATTTGATCACCAATCAAGTAAAAGAAGAAATAATTAGAGCTTTAGGGTTACTTTAAATTGGATTATTTTTTCCATGATGCAATTTCTGGAGGAGTTTATGTGACTCTTCTCCCCATTCCCCAAGAGGCTTCCATGGTGAGAGTCTCTTGACCTATAATGCTTGTGTTCATATCCTGGCTCTGCCACACACATGCTTTGTGACCTTGGGCAAGTTACTTAACTTCTCTGAGCCTCAGCTTCCTCAACTAGAAAATGGGGATATACTTAAATTACAGGTGTATCATGAAGCCTCAGTGAATTAAATACCTGTAAAAGTGTTAAAATGGTGTCTATGTGCTAACTATGATTATTGTCATTTTGCTTATACACCATCCATCAGACAATTTGATACAGAGGCCAAAAAATGTATTTTTCAAAATTGGCACTTTTTAAATAGAGTACTGTTTGAAGGCTAGAAAATGAACTACTTGAACTCTCAAGGTTTTCTTACAAATCACAGGCTCCCGTGACGATTCTGATTCTAATGTTTTTTACTTTCACAACCGGTTATTGAATGGTTCTCAGCTCTAATTCCACAAGGTTTTGTTTTTGTTTTTGTTTTTGTTTTTTTTTAAGAGCATAGTATATTAGTTCTCCACATGAATTTTAAGGGAATTTGAGTATGTTGGTTAATGTTTTTGAAATCTCAAAATGAAAGGCTATAAATGTCTTTTCAAGTGCGCACCTCGGTGCACCTCTTCTGTTTTGAGCACCAGTTATGAAATTGAAGCTGGGATTAAAACTGTAAAATGTCAGTGAATGGTTTGGAGTCTTCTGGAGTAAATTCTTGCACTGTAAGCACTTTGTCACTTTTCTCTAAATTATTTTAAAAAGTGTGTATGGGAGATATTGGCGCAGATCATCTAGGAAAAGCGATTTTCCAGGAACACTGCTATCCCAATGCACAACAGGAAATTTATTGAAAACCTAGCAGGTTGGAGAAAAACAGTAGCTGGCTCAACAAAGAGTGTCAAGAGAAGATAGGGAAAAAATGAAGTGGGGACAAAGTTACCCAAAGAGTATTAAACTTAGCTCTCTGTAAGGAAAACTTTCCGTAAAGTCATTCCTGGAGTGTCTATAACTCTCTAGCGGGAAGTTCACATACACGTGCTCAAGCACGCACACGTGCACACACACAGAGGCACATCTGGCACTTGAATTGCAGATAACCTAACCTGACACTAACCTTGGCTTGACTACAGAAGTAATATTTTTACCAGGATGAACTGTGTCGAACAATTTCTTCAATGCATTAGTCATGCTTTAACTTTAGACATGCGAGTTTTTCCTTTTAACCCATTTTAATGCACATGGCTTTCTAATTTGATCAAAGATAGGAGAATATTATCATTTCTGAATGCCAGAGTTACTTATGCACTCATATAATATAAAAATCAATCAAGTATCATCTATATCAAAGAACTACATTTAGTAAATAGGCGAACCTATTTTTATGGGTTTCGTTGAATCACTAGAATTGGGAACTCACAGAATTATCTTAGATAAAGAAAAAGAAAACAATGGTGAAATTAACATATTGCTGTGGTAAGTTAATAACTTATTACTCTGTCAAATGTATACTTTACTGAATAAAGCAGAGATTAAAGTATCTTTACATTGCTATTTTAGTCTTACTTTTATTAGGATTCCTTTGGAAGACCTGTAAGTCATTTTGTATGTGCACATAGGATGGCCAATAAATAATGGAATGATGATGACTTTTGTGAGGGTCTATGCTTCCAGGCTATACTTAGCGATTTACTGACAATGTTAGTTAGGGCAGAGTTCTCAACGTGTGTGCCCAGGATGTATCAGTGTCACCTGGGAAATTGTTAGAAACCGAAATTCTCAGATCTCATTCCAGAGCTACTGAGTCAGAAATTCTGGAGATGGCACCTAATAATCTGCATTTTCATGAGCCCTCCAGGTGACTCTGACACATGCTCAAGCTTGAGAACGAATGAGTTCATAGTAGGTAATAACTACTCTAACTGTTGTCTTAGGGCAAGGTTAGGCTACTGTAACAGACGTAACAAGTATATTGTCTTGAATTTAAGTCTTGCCATAGTAGGGAAGAATCATCAGACCCATTTACAGTTGAGAGTACTGAGGCTTAAAGAGATGACATTAACACAGCCCATTTTCTCTGCCTTAGTCTATGGGACCAACGGTTGTAACCCTTCGGAGCAGACAAATTTACTTAAGGCCAGTTTATGAAGAGTTTTAGCTCAGGAGGTAACCAAGATCCAGATCTAGACACACACTGAACCTTAAAGCCAGAGAACCAGTCTCCTCTGTTAATTTGCCATATGACGTTGACCTCAGCAAATGACTCAGAATCTTAGTCTTATTTGAAAAAGGAGGGTAATAGTGTATGTCACCATTTTTTCTGGTGAGAAAAAAGTAAGGAGATGGTTTCTAGGGAACTTGGAGTTCCTCACATAGTGCTATGTCATTCACTTGTACTTTACTAAGTACATAACAACCTGAAGAGTTGTGTGAAGAGAACATTTTCTCAATGAAGCATGCTTTGAATATACCAGGGCAATCTTAATGTAAAATACTACAACCCTTAATTGGAGTAAAAATAACATTTTTGTGATACAAACTGTGTCCTCCGATACAGTTTGTTTTGCAAAGAAACAATAAGAGAACTCTCTGGAAAGCATATATCATAGGACAATTCTTTCAATGGGCAAAGAAAGAAACGGAGATTATATATTTCAGATGCACCATGACAAGGTTATTATTATTTTCGTTAGAGAATGTCAATAGGAGAGGTGTTTCATAGCTATAATTGTATAGTTTCAAAACCCTAACATCACTGACTATATCCAACATTTGAATAGATTGAGTTTTTTCTAAAATAACAACCTTCATTTTCAAAACATAGTCAGCACTATTAATACAGACCGCCTCATATATATGAGGAATATATGTTTCTATATATATTCCTTATATTCCTGTGTGTATATATATATTTCTTTTGTATATATTCCTGTCTCTCACTATAATATATATACACTTATATATTATATATTATATATACACTTATGTATTATATATAATATATATACACTTATGTACTATGTATTATAATATATAATACATTATATACATATATACTTATATACATGTATACATATATAATATATAATATATACATATACATATATAACATATATGAAATATCTATATATAAAATACACACACATATACATATATAATATATACATATATAATCATATATAATATATATATATTTTTTTGAGATGGAGTCTTGCCCAAGCTGGAGTGTAGTACAATCATGGCTCACTGCAGCCTTGAACTGCTGGGATTAAATGATCCTCCCACCCCAGCCTCCTAAGTAGCTGGGACTACAGGCATGTGCCAGCATGCTCAGATAATTTTTAAAAATTCTTTGTAGAAACGAAGTCTCATTATATTGCCCAGGCTGGGCATAACTCCCGAGCTTAAGTGATCCTTCCACCTTGGCCTCCCAAAGATCTAGGATTATAAGCATGAGCCACCGCTCCTGGTCTCTTACATATTTTTAATAAACATGTTTACTTTTTGTTACAAACAGAAACATAACACTATTCGAATGAGATATTCGGCTACATGTGAAGTGATTCTTTTTCTACCTCAATGTTAGTTCCCCAAACAGACCAATTTTAAACAATTATGCTACTTTTAAAATTCATTCGATTAACATAAATTAGATGAAATTTGTGTTGCAGGGAGAAAAATGCCTAAATATGTTTATGATTAGAGTCTGTGTGTTAAAGTCCCACACACCTGTATTTTAAGGCTTAGTTATATATAGGGATACCTTTTTAAATTTGTAAAAGCACAGAAAGTGAAAATGGAGGCTCAGATTTCCTGAGGTTCTCTGGTGGAAGCAGTTTAGCGTTTAGTGCATCTAAAGAGAAGGTGCTTTCCAAAAACACAGGGAAGAAGAACAATGTAGGACAGGAATTGCAAACTCAAACATCTGCTAGGAGGGTAAATGTGTGCTGTGGAAAGGTAATGGAGTATGGAGGGACTGCAGCAAAGCTGAGAGAGCCTAAAGTCCCAACCGAGGGACTTTGCATCTCAGCTCCAGCTGATAATTGCCCTATGGAATTCCAATCCAGTGTTGCCAGATTTTCTTTTTTTCTTCAAGAGAAGTTAGAAATGTGAATTTATATGTGAAATCTCCTAATTTTCAAATGTTAATGCATAGTCTTTTATAACAATGTGATTTCTAACATGCAAACCAAATAAAGCTCATCTGTGGGCTAGGTTTGGCTCATGTGCTGCCAATTTGCACCCTCTGAGAAATGGAGGTGTGCGTGTGTGTGTGTGTGTGTGGCAAGATAGGGCAGTAATAGTTATGGGATTATACTTGCCGGTCAATTAAATATGTTTGTATCTAGCTTTGTGTAACTGGTAGTAAATATGACATGGTTTCAAAGTCCAGTTTTATTTTAGGAAGAGAGGGCATATCTAGGTTTTAACTCAATAGTCTCATGATGGTATATGCTCATGGAGTCATGAAAAAGATGAATTAGGCCATTATTCATTATTTTGGCTGATTAATTAGAGTCATATCAGTTGCCAGCAGATAATCACAAATGAACACCCAAAAGCTGAATGGAAGTTTAATACATTTAAATTAGTTTCAAGTTGTGTTGGTAACATAAGCAACTGAATGAAGGTGCAACCATAGCTTCATACTTACAATTGAATTGCTTGGTAGACATCTGTAGGGCATGATTTCCCCATAAGAAGTGAAAGTAGGGACAAAATGCCCTTTTAATTTTCCCTCTGCTGGGGAGACCTTCATAATTCAGCCGTGGCAGTGTTCTGCTACTTGTGGTTGATGTGGTTCCTTTTGCTCATAAAAATAAAAACCATCTCACATCATCTCTCTCCAGTTGTCTCGTAAATGTAAATCAAAGAGGGGAAAAAGCTATAAAACAAATACAAACACCCACTAGATAGGCTAAGAAATAATGGACTGGGATTATTTCTTAAGGTACTTAAGTACAGTGCTTTGCATAACAGACATACCTCTCTTTAGTCAATAGATGGATTCCTGAAAAGTTACTTGTAAATCCGTTTTGCAAAACTAAATTGTATTTTAAATGCATTAGATGAGTTTGCTATTTAAAGGAATGCTAGTCTGAGTCTTTTTGAAAAGCAAAAAAAAAAAAAAAACTTTTTTAAGAAATGAAATCATAAATCTAATATATCTTTGCTCCAAGTTCACGGAACCATTGAGTAAATTTATTTTAACAGCAGTACTCATCTTGTTTATCTCTTTAGCGGATTACACCCTATACACCTGAAGACTTCAAAAGCCATTGCAAGTAATGTGTTTGGATTGTTGCTTTTAGATTTAACTTAGATTTACATATCCAAAATGAATTTATGAGCAGAGGAGGGGCTACATTTGAATCAAGATTCTTGGGGTTGCATATGTAATGCAGGGTTATGTGGGACTTATATACAGTCCTCTAAGAGAGAAGTATCTTTTCTTCCCATCTTAAGTTCACAGTCAAGGCCTCTATAACAAAAAACAGATTCACAAAAGAAAAATATATAAATTTATTTAATATACATTTTATGTGATGTGGGAGCCATAAGAAAATGAGACCCCACAGAAACGGGAAAGCCAGTATATTTTTATGCTAAGTTTGATGAAGTGGAGAGCTGTGGAAAAGTATGGTTGGATAAAAGGGGTATGATCTAATGATAATAAACTGGGGTTTCGGGGGGACTTAGCAAGGCCTGTTTGTTCAGATTCTACTCTGTATTTCCATGTCTTCAGAGATAAGGACATTCCTCTATTCTGGGTGGGCCTCTCTTACATGAGGGTCTTACGACCTACTTCTGGTGAAGGTCAGAGAATTCTTTCTACATTTTATAGTGAGAGGGCAGGAGAAGGTCAGAGAGACCTTCCTGCTTCTGTGGTTTTCTCCAATGCCAAGGTGTCATACTTTGGGGTGGCATGCCCCAAACCCCATCAATACCTTCCATTCTAATAAAATGGTCTTTAATCTTTATTTCACACTATGTAGAAAATAAAAGATCAGACAAGAGATCTTGCTTACCTATACATCTGAGCCCCTGCTCTCTCATTTGCTATACATATTCTGTACCAAAATAAACATTTATGAAACAGCCCATTGCTCAATTTCTACAAAAATTCATATGCAAACAAAGCAGACATTGGTGCAGAGGATAGGTGGGTGGGATGTAGACAAATGGAATGTTTTCATGGCAGCAACAAAGAATTTCAAATTGAACATTATATGTCACCATCCTTAAAATGGTCTAACAACTCTGCCACCAGGGAATTTTCATTGTCCGTACTCTGAGAAGTCATTCAGCCTCAAACCATTTATTAGTTATTTTTGTTCTTTCCTCTTGCTTGCTTCTTCTCTTTATTCCCTCTCTTTCAGAAGGAAAAAAAAAATCCTGTTTATGTAGACGAGTTAAGTGTTCTCCTTTGTTGCTTTAACACCTGCTGTGTCCTCAGATCTAACCTTCTAGTCCAAGTAGTTCGTCAAGATATTTTTCAAAACAAAATTTCCTCTCTGGAAATTTTTCAAATAATAAAACTTCCACCTCCCTGTCACAAGAAGCAACAGTATCCCACTCCAATTAACTGAAGTAGAATTAATAAAACCTTACACATTATTATTAGATCAGAGAGGAATCTCTCAGAATTCATGAGTAGGAAGAGTGGTTGGCTCTGAAGGACTGGAACAAGCATCTGGAATGCAGACCAGAGCCTAGTCAGCGTCGTCTTGGTCTTTTCTTGCTTTTCTGGGGCTGCATGTTTCTTGTATTACCTTCTGTATTTACACTTTATAATTTCTGTCAGTACACCTGCTATTCTGGCATCTTACGTGCATGGCTGCCTCACAGCTCCCAAATTCATATAAGCCAGTTGCAGTCTCATTTCAGATGTTTGAGCATCCTCAGTTCCCTTCCAGAGAAGCTGATTGGTACCCTTGGATTTGATGCCCATCAGGCATGAGGGTCAGAGTTCACATAGTAAAAACAGAGGCTGTTGTGAGTCTACCACTGAAGGTGGAGAAGGACAGTTTTAAGAGATGAGGCTGAGCTGGGTTTCTTCTCAAAATAGGAGTCAATTGCAGATTAAAATTCAAAACAATTGCAATGTAATCCACAGATCCTCAGGCACAGCCTGGCATTACTACAAGGAGTCTGGTAAAGATCAGTGGATGACTGCATGATGTACACTTGAACTGAAAGTAAAAGAAGGCAAGATGGAGGAAAGATAACGTTTGTTGCTAGTGGACCATAAAAAGGTGGAGCATCATTAAAAAAACAAATTGAAAATAAGTCCAAGAGATAACATGGTTCAGGGTAAAAAAGACCTGTGTTACAGACATGATTATTTGAATTTTAACTGTGAGAAACTGAGGTATTCTTGTGTGTACACAGCGTGCTAGGAGATCATGATTCATGGGGGAATTGTACAGTTGAATGAAACAGTCAGAGTTATGATATTTAAGCTTTTTTTAAAATAGGAGAGATTCTTCTTTTTCTGGATAAATAGAAGACCAAAGAGGTGCAGGCTGCTTCAGTAACTCTTGCGCAGACCCCATCCCTCCAGTCCACTTCCTATTCATTGGCATTAACTCCGTCTTTTCACAAAGGGAGTCACAAATCACAAATCTCAAATTTTGGGGAAACAACTGGGAACAAAAATTTACAAATCTTTCCTACAGCCCTCCTTTGGTTGAATGTGTTTTTAGTAATGTTTAAAGGTTCCTAACAAAGTGTATTTAATTTTTATGACAAATAGACTGGTGAACACTAAGAAAGTAAAGCAGTGCTCATTTTATTCTGCCAGGGTTCCTGCTTGGCCTATGTGAGCTCGAACGTCCTTTAGGCTCAAGTCACATAAAGACATTATCATCACCTCATTCTTCGAAGCACCTGGCTATGGAACCGGGAGTGTGAACAATTGCTGAATGACAAATGCTGTAAGCACTGGCCTGCCTTACCTAATTATACAGCTGTCACGGTACACTGGGCAATTTTTCTTTCTGAAGTCTCCTCCCCTCTGCCCAGCTTCAAACCGCATAGTAAAGAGAAGAATCCACAGACCTCTGTATTAGGGCTTTTAGAGCAACCACAATGCAATCAAAGTATCAGGCTACAGGAGAGGCAGAAACCATTTCTAGAGTGTGGTTGACCCACATGTTGCACTTGGGTTGCTGTGTGGGTCAGATGAGGGTGCCACTTATCAGGGCCACAGGTGAAAATACTGATGACTTGGGTTCCACTTTTAGCTTGTTCAGAAGTCTCAATTCCTAGTTTTGTCACCTAGCTCCTATGAGTTGGCAGAAGGGAGATTTGTGAATTCATAAGGTCCATCACAGAGTTAGGGGGATGGTTTTCACCTATGAAGCTTGAGCCCTAAGTCTGCTAAGATGTTGTTGGGGCCAGTGAAGAGCTAGGTAATTTAACGAGAGTACAGGGAAGGGTAAATCAAAGGAAAGATAGTAATTTTTAAGGATAAAATTAACCTATGCTGCGAAACTTTATCTTTGAGAACTATTGTAAACATCTTAGGATCTAAGTGCATACTCAAAGGTCACAGCAATCGCCCCACAACTGGATACAGCATAAGAAAGTCATTACAGATGTCTTGTGCTATGAGGTTGAAGTTTATCAGAATCTATCAATCTTGTAAAAAAATAACCAGAGGTTAGCAAACAGACTTTACATTTTCTGGTACCTTCTCTATTTCCATTGAATTATATAATGTATTCATTGTAATCGATATGTAACATGGATTCATGGCTGGCTTTTGGCTCATCTCAGATATTTGGTGGTAGAATGTTAGACTGGTGATTATACTTCCTGATGTTGGTTTAAAAGTACTCCACAGATTCTGCTTTAAGATCCAGGATAGCATAATGCACGGATTCTATTTTCTTTGTCATAATCATTGCTATAGTATGCATACAATAGAAGATTTGTTAATACTTGCTAACTAGTGCATGGCAATGTGTTTTGCTAAACTCATGCTGTCGACAGTCATATATCCCCTTATCCAACTGTCCATTTAATATAAACTTACTAGGTTTCTCCCTTGTGCTAGTATTTTGCTCAAGCCTGGGAGACACTAAGTTGTAAAAAATTATTCTAATATTGAGAATTGTGTTGAACAGAAATTATGTAATATGTGTGTAAATAGATAGACAGAATTAAGAGACTCTAAGAATAGAAGGTTAGATTTCTCGTGAAAGCAATACATTTTCCATCCCTTATCTTTCTGCTTTTCTTTATATTGTCTGATTTTGTTCTGTGGTTTGACCTCATGATAGAGAGATCAAAGCCTATAAATCCCAGAAGGGTCATATACTTTTTATTATTTCTATTTTTTCTTTTATTTTGTCCTTAAAAAACTTCTTATCAAATACATTTAGCCTTCTTAGAATCACTGTTTTTCTTTTCATATCCAAGGACTTTTAATGACTCCAGTGTTTTCAACTTCTTCTGAAGCTCAATGAAGCCACATTACTAAGCTCTGACCAATGAGAAATAAGTAGAATTGGATGTGGCCCTAGAAGGTGTCCTCTAAAGGAAATGTGAGCACAGTTTCTTGTTCCTTCGTCCATTCTTCTGCCTGGAAGACAGATTTGTTGGATGGAGTCCTGGCAGCCATTTTGGATCATGAGTACAAGTACCATTTTGTATGGATGGCAGAGCAATGATATAAAAGGTGTCACTACATCAACTCTGGTTGCTTAACTCCTTACTTCTTTATGTGAGGGGGTAGTAAACCTTAGTCTCGTTTAAGTACCCTCGTTTTGAGTTTCTGTAAAATGCAACTGAGTTAACCTGATGTTTTTTTTTTTTTTTTTTTTTTTTTTTTTTTTTTTTTTTTGAGATGGAGTCTCACTTTGTTGCCCAGGCTGGAATGCAAAGGCATGACCTTGGTGAGTGAACCTAATTTTAACTGATACTTGCTGTATGCTGATTTAGGCTGACAATATTTAGACATTCCTCTGTGGAAAAGATCTAGAAAATTAAAAAATTTATGAAAAAACCTGTTCATTAGCACTGACAGCTGGGAAATAGAGCTATTCAAATGTCAGAAAACCTGAGGAATTCCTACTGGATTCAATGCCGGTCAAAAGCAAGGACCCCCAGTGGAATGCTGTAAGGAAGTTTTGTGATTTTGTGACAAGCAAGTGGAAGAAATCTTGGGGCTTAGGGACAACATTAGGACTCAGAGAGACCCATACTGTAGACAAGAGTTTAGGATGACAGAGAAAGCAGAATTTGGATCCTCTTTCTCACTGACTGTGAGCAGAATTGAGGTCAGAGTTTTGGGTGGCTGGAGGAACTGAGCTGAAGCCTCCAGAGGCGCTGTGGCAGCGGCTCTGGAAAAGTCATTTCCTGAGGCTGAGATGTCTTAATTGATGCAGCAGGGAGCTGTCTAGAGAAATCTGACCCACAAATCCATGAATGTGGGCAGTAATACCAAAAAGCCAGCTTTTGCAGTGGCAGTAGTTACAGAGAGGCAGCTTCCTAAGAGGGCACATTTCTTGACTGATGTGGTGTGGAACTGCTTATGAGGAATGGGCCTGGAGACTTCAGGGCATTGGAAGCACAGGACCAACAAAGACAGTAAAGCAACCTTTTCTCGAACAATAAGGGAGAACATTTCCACTCCTGGAAGGAAGCTGTCCCACAATTGGTTTAACCCTGAAATAGCAGTTTTCCTAGAAATGAAGAAATCCTTGATGTTAAAACCCCGTCTCCCCACCTTCCAGGATTTCCAGACCCCTATCTCTGTTCCTGTGTCCTTCAAACTACTGGGTCATTGATATTGCCCAAAGCCCATCACTTGAAATCTGAAAGATATCCTCTAACTGCAAGCCGAGAAGACTCTCCCACCCTGTTTCTGAGGGAAATACCAGCCCTGAATAGACTTTTTACTATTTCAGTATGAGAAACTGGGGGAAAAAAGATCTTGTGAATAATTCTGAATCATAAAGAAATGAGCATAGAGTTTGAATAATCTGAAGAAAAATATATTTTGATTGTGTTCCTTTATTATAAATTTAAATTTAAAGTTTTATTTTATTCAAAGTAATATATTTAGTTCTAGTTTTAAAAAGCAACTGAACAACTTATAATGCTTGTCTCCTTTTCCTTATCCCCATCCTCATCCTTCTAAGGCAATCACATAACTCTTATTGCTGTTTCCATATTCAACTAACACATTCTACTGCTAATTTTTTAGTTTAGATATTATTTCCTATTACAGGAATTAGGTTCCTTCCCTTGTGTTATGGACTGAATGTTTGCATCCTCCCAAAATTTGTATGTTGAAACCTTAACTCCCAATTTGATGAAGTTAGAAGGTGAGGGCTTTGGGAGACAATTAGGTCATGAGGGTGGTGCTCTCATGAATGGGATTAGTGGCCTTATAAGGAGAGACATGAGAGCTCTCTCTGCTCTTTCCCGTGTGAGGATACAAGAAGCTGGCTGCCTAAAAACCAGGAAGAGGGCCCTCACCAGACACCAAATCTGCTGGACCTTGATCTTGGACTTCCCAGCCTTCAAAACTATGATAAATAAATATGTGTTGTTTAAGCCTACCAGTCTATGGTACTTTGTTACAGTGGCCTGAACTAATTAATACACCCACGCCTCTCAGTATAATCATATCAATACTTAATCTTATCAGTAATCAGTGTTTATCTAATTATGATCATATAAAGAATGCTCACAGTTGAGCTACACTGTATCATAACCTTTCTTGTACAGCTTTTTGTTTTGGCTAGAGCTAAGACTTACCTCCTTTCTGTGGGTTTGCTTAGTTTCTGTGTACCTGTAACTAATTTATTGCTAAACTCTCCAAATGAAATGCAAATCTCCTCATTACAACCAAGCAGTGCTGGCATGTAGCTCCTGGAGCCCTCCATGCTCCACATCTGGACTGATTTTCCTCTAGGCTTTCTGCACAGTTGTCATCCTGGGCTCTTCTTTTACCACTTTTTTTTTTTTTTTTTTTTTCTAGGATTCCCTTAGTCTTTAACTGTGTGGGACCTCCAGTTTCCTGATTTCCACATCTTCCTCATTTGTGATTTACTTCTTTGTTGTAATGGAGTATGTTTCTATGTGGCTTCCTTCAAAAAGGAACATGACAGGACAATTTTTTGATACTTGGACTGCTTGAAACTATCCTTATTCTACTTTGACATTTGGTTTAAAATTTGGCTGGAGTCAGGGTTCTGGCTTGAAAATCACTGCTGACAGAATGTAGGCCTTGCTCCTTTATCATTTAGCTTCCAATGTTGCTGTGTCAGATGCTCTTCTCATTCTTCATCCTTCCTCAGGGACCTGCTATTTCTCGTTGGAGGCCTTTGGGCTCTTCTCTTTATCCCTACTATTGTGAAATTTCACAGAGATTTTCTTTGTTGTAGGTCTATTCATCACAATGTGCACTTGGGTCTTCATAATCCAGAAAGTCATTTCTTTTAGGTGTGGCAAATTTTATGACATTATTACTTTGGTAATTTCTTAGTTTTCAACTTTTCGATTTTCTTCCTCCTAAAATTCTTATTTAGATGTGAGGTCTCCTGGACCCCTCCTCAGATTTTATTAACTTTTTCCCTCCTTTCCTATTTTTAATCCTTTCTTATGGGTTTGCTTTACTTTCTGAAGATTTCCTCAGTTATAGTCCCTTTTTTTATAGCATTTTAATTTAATTGTTCTGTGAAAAGTCTTTTAAAAAATAGCAACGTGTTATTATCTCATGACGCAAAAAATCTTTTCTGGTTACTTTGAGACTATTAATAATATATTTTTAAAAAGTTAAACCTTTCTTTGCTCACTGTATTGTCTTTATTTCCTGCAAGCGTGTCTTATTTGTTTATTTTGGCCAGCCTTTCCTGTTAGAGACTTCTCTCAAATGTGTGGTAAGCCTTGGCTGTATGTCCGTATTTATAATGAAGATCAGAATTTCTGTGTGCAGGGGCAAGGCCTGTCAGCGGGTGGCCTCTGAGTGTCATGATCTGAGTCTTTGTAAGTTGCCATTTTTTCAGAGAGGAAACTTCCAGTCTCTTGCATGAGTAATGTGAGTCTCATAGCCCAATATGCATTCCTAGCCTGGATCCTCAGCCCCATTTTCAGAAGGATACCTTAGCTTCACCCTCAACTATGTCCAAGGATGCTGACTCTGGAATCACACTAGTTTTGTCTCTCCAGGGAGTAAATCTACCTGAGGAGAGTCCTCAGTGCAAGGTGGGTTCTTGGCTGGATATATGAGATGCTGGAACATCCTTGAAAAGAGTTTCAGCCATTTCTTTTGTTTTTAGCCTTCCTTTGGGACTCTCTCTCTTTCTCCTTTTTTTTTTAAGAAGTACATGTGTTAATGAATTTATGACTTTCTAGACTTGTGTGACACAAATGATCTTGCTGGCTGACTTTGTCCTTTTCCTCTAGTCTTAGTGTTCAGCTTTTTGGATGCATGTGTAGGCACACACAGGCACATACACAACCAGGATCATACTATTCACAGACAGAAGCATAGTTTTAAAAATGATCGAAAGAAACAGAAATATGGTTTATATACCATTTTGTGGTCTTATGAATATTAGAAAAACACGGGTTCTATAAAATAAAACCTGTAAGATGAGATGATAATACAATAAACAGATTTGAAATTGGAACTGGTTGCAGAGAGAGGCAGAAATTTAAAATGAGTTCCAAGGGAAAAAATGTTTTTAAAGTAAACATTTAAGAACACAGTTTTAAAATGCAATAGGAGTAGAAATAACACCATAGTAAGTCAAATGAAGGGGATTGAATATATGCTTGGTAAAAAATATTCCAGAATACAGAGGTGAATGACAAAAAAATAAAGACAATCAAAGCTGAGGTAAGTTATTTGGAGGATTAATTACTGAGATCATGAGAGTGAGTGTTACTGAAGGGGATGTCAGGATAAACAGAAAGAAAGCAATAGTCAGAAAGATTAAATGACATTTGGCTGGGCTAGTGAATAAGGTCTGGTATTGTAAACTGAATGAGCTCAAAAAATCCCAAAAAATATTCATGAAAATAACAACAGGTAGATATATCCTGATGAAAGTCTTAAAGTTCAAGGGGAAAAACCCATCTGACATGCATCTAGGCAGACAATATTGGTCATTCATGAAAGAATAAAAAACATCCAGTTTCAGATTTCAGTTTTCCCTTTATAATGAGAAGCTAGAAGACTATGAAGTGATTTCCTCAGAGTTTTAAATGGGAGAAAAAAAAAGACTATCACCAAAGATTTCTACAATATATATAGGTTTTATTCACATACAAAGGTACCAGAAACACTTTATTGGATATACAATGACTACCAATGCATGAGTTACACATATGTTTCTTTTATAAATATATGCAAAACTTTCTGACTAAGAAATAAGCACATTCACACACACACTCAGCAATAGGGAAGTCATGAAATACAGAAAGATGAGGGCTATCATTGTAAAACATAAATCTTAATTATAAATTAAGGAAACAATAAAATGTTAGGACTCAAAAATATGCATATTTTCAAGTGAGAGTGATTATTTGAAGGCAAGAAAGTAGACCTCAAGTTCTGGACTATATCACAAAAACTGGTAGGCAGAAGTAAAAGTTGTAATCTAAAGTTAATAATTAGAGGAAAATACATTAGTATGCACAGTTGAACAGTTCAACCATAAGTGAGAAGTTAATTTCCTATAAATAACTAGATGGAAGAGAGGGAGAAACATAACTTAAATAAAATAGAAAACAAATAAAATAGGAAAGAATTGAAAAAGCAGAAAGCATTGAGAATGACCGAAAAAAACTTCAGGGAAATGTGAGCTTTAATGAAAAACTATGCTTAGCTCCATACAGGACACCCTTGTAAGTTATCTAGTTCTAACCACTAGCTGTCTTTGAGTTAGTTCACAACTGTAAGTTATTGGTAACTGAGAGCAAATGATAAGTAATTCTTGTCTATAAACACACAAATTCTGCTCTGACTTGGTCAATTGAACTACCTCCGACTTCCCCTCAAGAAACCAGTTTGCTCCCATTTGTACATTAATGTCTATTCCTGATCAAATGTGTCTGTCCTTCAGATTCTCTTTTGAGCTGATTAGCACATCTGTCTGGTTTGCTTGGGTGTTAAATAAAATCTTAATATGTGTTCATTTCTAAGAGAGTCACGACTAAACTTTTTGGAAAATTTTTCTTTTAGCAAAACTGATCAGTTCTAATTAGTTATAAATGAATTAAATTCTGAGCAGAACAAAAACAAAGATATCAGACAGAATTAAAACAGCATATATATATATATATATATATATATATATATATATATATATTTTGCCATATTAAAGGAACTCAAAAGGTACGAAAATAAAAGTTCAGGCAAAAATATCTTGGTGAAGTTCAGACATAAAAGCAAGGATTAGCAATATTAGTATATGACTGAATAGAATTTACATCAAGTAATAGTAAATCAGACATAAAGGCAGTGTAAGTATTTAAATTTCAATCTATAATTAATTTATGCTGTAATAGAATCTGAATATACCAATGAAAGAAATTATGTGGAAATGTCAGAGAAACAAGGAGAAATGGTCAGGTTCAATAGTAGTAAGACTCTTTGTTAAGATTCTCCTCTTATTTGACCCACAGAGCAGGCTAAATAAATAAATGCAAAACAAATGAATATCCAAGTAATATAATTGCCAGTATTGATTTGTTAGTCATAAATTGAATTTTACACCCTATAAGCAAGTAGATGACATAGCTGTGGAGATTTTCCTCTTGCAAAGTAGGCTTGCAGTCTCAGAAAGTTTGAAGTGAACAGAACAGATCATTAAGTTCATTTTTAAAAAGAGTTATATATTCCATAGATACTCTCATCATGTCCTAAATCTTATTGTGTCTTTGACTTTTATCTTTAACTTAATTAGCAGCTTACCATTGAAGCCTGCCTAAATGATTGATAGACTGATAAATAAATCCAAAAAGTGGCTCTTTGATAAAAACAAATAAAAATAGACAAACTCCTAGATAATGCAATAAAAGTAAAAATAGAAAATAAAGTGCCATACATGAGTTTATTTCTTGTTTAATTAAAAGTGAAGAAAAAAACCGTATGAATAAAAATTTATGCAAAAGCTGCTATGTGAGGGTACCAGTTATAAGTTATATAATTGAAAATAATCTAAATGTTCAAAGATGGGCTATTATAATATATTTTATTTTATATGTATTTAAACAAATGCCATCCTGTCATTAAGAAACATATTGTAGAATAATACTAAATAGTTAATGGAAAATTTCAGTTTGTTAGTGCAAAAACTGCAAACAAAATGCAGAGTATCATTTTACATTTATAATAGGTAAAAATATGTATAAAATGCATTATAAAATATATACTAAAATATTAAAAATAAAATTTTCCCTAAATAGAGAGATCACAGATTTTTTTTTTTTCCTTTATGCTCAGCTATGTGTTCTAACTTTAATGACACACAATTCAAGTTTAAAATGTTGCTGTCTGCATTAAGAATGCCTTCTGTTTCCTCCCTGACCCACTCTTCTTTCCCTAGGAGTTTGCCCAGCAGGTCATGAATGGGTGAATGAGCTCTGTGGCATCCCTGGGCAGGGCAGCAGCTGATGGGGCCAGAGGTACACACCTGCCCAAAGCTGGGCTCATTAGATCCTCTCTCCTGAGAATTTCAAATTGGGATTCAGAATCAGCAGTCAGTTAACTGTGAGAATGAGAATCATACAAACAAACCTGGGGAACAGGGGCTGTCATTTGAGTGTGGCTATTCAAAAGCCATATGTACTGCTGAGCAGGCAGGAGAGTTTGGTCTGCAAAGAGAATAATCAATGGTAACAACAACAATGGATGCCATTCATTGTGTGCTCATTATGTGACAGGCAGTCTTCTAAGCATGCTGTAAGGACTAACTCATTGATAGGCACATCTAACTTTTAAGGTAGATTCTATCATTATCCTCATTGTACATGTGAGAAAACCAAGACACAGAGAGATTAGATGAATTAGAGAATAGTGCAGAGGGCAGAGAGATGAGAGACCATGTGGTCTCAGAGAGGCAGAGACCAGAAGAGTGGCTCCCTTGTGCCCCTGGGCATCGCAGGTCCTAGTTCTAGTCCCTTGTGAGGCCTGTTTGTATTTCCTGCCATCTGTTTCCAAGAGATTACTCTGACTCCTTAAGCTAAACTCCTTGTTCTTCACAAGCTTGAGTGGATAACAGTTTCTTGCAGTTGAACAATCCTTGGCTAAGAGGGAGTATATGCTGGGGGTGACTACATATAAAGTGTCTTTGATATCTTTAAATTCTTTTCATGTTATCTTTGAAACCAGCCCAGCAGAGGAAACAAAATGTTGCTAGAATTCATCACAAACAACCACATACAATAAGTGGCATTGACTCTCCCAACTCACAAATAATTTTAGAAAGTATTAAAAATATGCCCACTAAGGAGAAGGTACTCATTGAAAAACAGCCCTTGAGAGACTAAAGAAATCTCCAGGTACTCTCCCTCCTCTGCAAAAAATGCATATTTATATAAATCTTTATATACTATTTCAGGAAGAGTTCACATATTGTAGTGTGGCTACCAGCTTCTGGATGAGAGGCTATTGCTTACAAAAATTGCCTTTTTTTTTAGGTTATGTATTTGTTTTGAGTTTTGAGTTAGTATCATTTAACCAGAGTGTTGAATGTTTTAATAGCTTCTGGTCTAACTTTGTCAATGTCTTGATGGAGGACAATTCAAGGGAGCCCAAAGAGCATGGCTGGAGAAGGAACACAGAGACTGGAGCTTCAGAAATTACTATAGTGCCAACAAAAATAGTTACTGCAAGGTGTTAAAACTGGATAAGTAATTTCCTTTTCTGAGACTCGACACTCAAACTCTTTTCTTCCTAGGTTTTAGGATATACAGTGGTTCCCCCTTATCCATAGGGGGTACATTCTAAGACTCCTAGTGGATACCTGAAACCATGGATAATACTGAACCCTATGTATACTATGTTTTTTCCTATACATACATACCTATGATAAAGTTTAATATATAAATTAGGCACAGAAAGAGATCAACAACAATAAATAATAGCAAAATAGAACAATTATAACAATATGCCAGCATCACTACTCTTGCACTTTGGAGCCACTGTGAAGTAAAACAAGGGTAACTTGAGCACTAGTGCTGTGATAACTCAACCGTGGATCTGATAACCGAGACTGCTACTGAGTGACTCACAAGTGGGTAGTGTAGACAGCACAGATACACTGAACCAAGGATGATTCACATCCCAGGCGGGATGGAGTGGGATGGTGTGAGATTTCATCACGCTACTCAGAATGGTGAGCAATGTAAAACTTATGAGTTCTTTATTTCTGGAAATTTCCATTTGATATTTTTGGACCATGGTTGACCGCGGGTAACAGAAACCACAGAAATCAAAATCATGGATAAGAGGAGACTACAGAAAGATTTCTCCTTCTGGAGGTAATGTATATTTCAGTGTGGTGTTTGTCACGATTACTGAAAACGAGATAGACTTGCCTTGGAGCAATAGGATGTGTTTTTTCCCTGTGTTTCTTGTTTTGGTGTAGCAATGGCTATGTAAAACAGCTGGATAGATATTCTTACATAGAGGACCCAAAGAAAATTCAGTGGCCAAATATCCAGATGAAAAGAGAAGCATTCAGTTAATCATCTGGATGTTTTGTCTACACGAGGAGAAATCTGTGGATGTTTCCAAATATTTGAGAAAATATTTGGGAACATCCAGATGTTTGGCCTTATGCAGCTCAAACATTCAGATGTTTGACTAAATTTCGCCTTCCAACCGGATGCTTCGGCATCAAATAGACCCAGCCTTGGTTATAGTAATTACACATTGTTAACTGGTGTCACAGAAAATTGTTTGAGGGAAAAACACGACACACCAAAGTGTGGAGGTTATAAATAATCACAAACATTACTAGTGAGGAAAGAAGGAGGGAATCACACCTCTGACCAATCAGGATGCATCACCACTAATATAAATTGTCAGCAGTAATGTTCTCTTTGCAGAAGGCCTAATAATTAAAAATAATAAACATAAGCTGGTGGCTCCTACTGATGAAAATGAAGCCAGTATCACTTGCAGTGTTTACAAAACATGAAGGATGTGAAAAGGAACATCCTCTGCTTTGAAATGAGTTGAAAATTTTAAACTTCATGGAAACGGGTTGAATGAGAGTTCAGTTTCCTCCTCTTATTTTAATGTGACCTTGCAGTGTCTCCGATTACAGTGTTCTTAAACTTGTGGGAATCAGCCTAATAAAAATACTGTAAAGAAATACAGCTCATCCCTCAGCTGTGGGCTGGCTATGTAGATTACCACGGTGCAGGAGTCAGGATCTGCCTCCAGAAAGCAGACTCCGTTTTCTACACAGCAGTAACATGAACTTGAATGGAGGCGTTAAATGAGAAGATCATGTTTTGATTCTAATTAAGATTTTAAAACCTGATTTTTAGCCAACTTGTTGGTGAAAAACAGCAATGCCATAAATAAAATAGCCACAGATGGACCCGGATGTTTGTTATGAACAACCATGAAAAATGCTTTTATTTTAATTGATTGATACTGAACAAAAGTAGTATTCAGCCAAAACCTTACTGCTAGTCTTGTAATTATTTTTTTAACCAGTTCACCACTACATTCCAGGGGAACTTTAAGACATCCTACTGAGGTGTCTGGTACAACCTCTGCACCTGATGTGTGTATGACTTTGCATACCAAGCCTGAAATTGTTCAAGAAAATTAATCTCTTGTATACTTGCAAAAACCTAGCTAGAAAGTAACCTAGATGTGGTCTGGGGTTCATTTTTAAAGTGAACAATCTTCAGAGAACCTGGGATTGGATTGCACTTAGCAATAATATGGTCTGTCATTGTTTGTAGGGTGGGAATGACTGTTGCAAAGCCAATGCTAATTTTTCAAGGAACTTATCTAGAAGATGCAGAAAGAAGAAACAGACCTTAAACTCTAAAAGCATTTAATATTTTTAATTGTTTTCTGAAGAATTAAACTCTGGTTTGAGAAAGCATCTCAAACATTTTTTCATATAAGCAAAAGTTACCCAAGTATGATCCAGTTAAAAGACACGCATATTTTTAAATACCTATGATACACTCAACTTGCTTTTGTTGTTAAAGAAACAGAAAATATGACTTTGGTTCTAAAAATGCCTTCATTGGAGTAGAGGAGGAAATATAATTGCTTCACAAATTGTGTGGATTCAACGGAGGAGTTAGCTATGATTTCTTTCTCTGATGACAGTGAAACTTTTCACCTTTACATGCCAACAAACTGGAAAAAATTTCCTACAGTGTTGTGCTCAGAAGTATGATAGGAGAATTGGAAATAATCAGTGTCAATTAGAAAGACCTTGGACATCATTGGGAATGCCTATTAGAAGGGATAGGAGCGTGCTAGAAACAGATGGCTTGGGCAAGAGTACTGGCTCTGTCTCTTCTAGCTTCCTGACCTCATGTAAGATATATAACATCTCTGTGCCTTGGTTTCCTGATCTGCAAAATGGGGATAATAATAGTCGTACATAGTGGATAGGACTGCAGCCAGGATTAGATAACAGAGTATATGTGAAGCTCATAGATCCATGCCTGCTACATGAGTAACTTTTTAATCCAAAGTACATGAATCAAATTGCATTGAATCAAAAGTTTCATGAAGATTTGAGATGAGAATGAGAACCAAATAAGCCATATCATAAGAGGCTGTGATCAGAAATAAAATGAGGTATGTTTTGACACTTAATGACATTCTAAAAGATTGGGCGGCAGCAAGATGTACACACGTGTCTGCAGAAAATGTGGTGAGGAGGTGGGGGGTTGGGCAAGGGAGATCAATCTCACAGCTTTCAATTAGGATTCTGTGGGCGGGGAAGAAAACTAGAATTCACAGGGAAGGAACTGGCTGATATTATTATTATTTTTTTTTGATGCAGCATTTCAGAAAACATAATCAATGGCATGCGTCCAGTTCCCATTTAGTAACCAAAGAACTAGCTGCAGCTGTTTTTTATGCCTGGTGGTGCCAGTTTGATAGTGTATAATCATATTTGCATAAAGATAAAAAGGAAGGTGTTATAGAACACAGTTAAGCCTATGGTTTCACCATGAATTAAAGGTAATTTCAGACTAATTAGGTATAATTTGTTAAGGAATTCTTCCCAGCAATGATGACTCTGATTTTGTAATTACAGGACAATGCTTACTGTGGCTTTCAAGGCAGGAGAAAGCACACCCGAGGGGGTCGTGTCCCACACTAGGCAGATCTAATGGTGCCACAAAAGACAGGTGTTTTGTCAGATTTCAGCCACACACTTTCACACCTGCAACGCATTAACTACCGCAGCAATGTTAATGAAGACCAGGTGCCTGTTCTCCAGCATAAATGAGGAACTGGCAGGAGATTTGCTGTTTGCTACCTGACGTCTACTCCTGAGTCTCTGAACCCTGTCCTTCTGGTTGAAGAGGAAGGTGAGTGGAGTAACAGGCTTTTGGGTACTTTTGCCTTGGTCCTTTTCAGTTGTGGGATGGAGATACTGAAACATTGGCCTTCGCATTATGGTAGTGACCTCTTTACCCACCCATTGAATTTCCCATCAATTCCCACCCTAAAATAGTGGAAAACATTCTTCCAGCATTAAGTATCTCCAGGCTTTCTGAGCTACTACCCCTTTTGTGCAGAGTTCAGCCTCTGAGAGTCCTGAAAATAGCTGATCTGCACAATCTACAAAATGGATTTCTGGAAAGTGCTGTGTTATCAGCTGCTACCAGGGAAAGTTTGATTGTAGCTACTTGAGTCTTTTCAAACTTGAAGTTTTGCCATTCCATCCGGAAATGAGTAATGGAGGCCTTGAGCATGCCTTTTCACTTTAATAAAACACAAGGTTTTCATTGTGTGTGAGGCTACATCATTTTAATGCTCTCTGTTATGAAATACAAAATCTTTTTCTTCCTCCGTTAAGAAAAAAACTTGGCAGCAAAGCTTTTCCCTCCTCTTTTTTTCCTCCTTTCCTTTGTTTCACCTCTTTGAGCTGCAGTTGTCTGCTCCCTGCAATTTCCAGCAGTTAAGTGAAAAGTTAATATTGTCTCACACACACACACACGAATTGAAAGTGAGGAAAAGAATGAGCCAGGTCTAGGTTCTCAACAGGAGAATATAATTATCTAAATAATTACCAGTGACTTCTGGCCATGACAAAACAGCTGCTTCACCCTGGGAGATGGAAGGATGGACAAATATCAAAATGCTTGACACTGTATTTAAATTCCAGGTCCTAATTAAGTTAGAAAAGAATGGATTCACAGACTTTTAGAGTAGCAGATCTGGGTGTGAAAAGGATCATTCAAATCCAGATTTCTTTAACTCTTCAATCTCTGAAGTGAATATATTGGGCAAACCTTCAGAAACGGAGACTCACACTCTTGAGGTGACCTGCTAGTAACATAGATCCAAACCATTCATTTCAGGTCATTCTGCAGTGTTTTTCAAGACATGTTTGCAATAAGATTTTCAAATCTTATGGAGATACAAATATAGCTGGGGAGTTTCCAGAAATCTCTGGCTTTCCCTTTCCAGGTCCCACCACCTACAACTAAAGCAATTTTAGTTTTCAATTTACTTTATTGATTTGTTGTCTATCAATGATTTAATATATTACTTTTTATTTTTTATTTTTTATTTTTTATTTTTTTATTTTTTTTATTTTTTTTTTGAGACGGAGTCTCGCTCTGTCTCCCAGGCTGGGGTACAGTGGCCGGATCTCAGCTCACTGCAAGCTCCGCCTCCCGGGTTTACGCCATTCTCCTGCCTCAGCCTCCCGAGTAGCTGGGACTACAGGCGCCCGCCACCTCGCCCGGCTAGTTTTTTGTATTTTTTTTTAGTAGAGACGGGGTTTCACCGTGTTAGCCAGGATGGTCTCGATCTCCTGACCTCGTGATCCGCCCGTCTCGGCCTCCCAAAGTGCTGGGATTACAGGCTTGAGCCACCGCGCCCGGCCTAATATATTACTTTTTTTGGATTAATACCAAAACCTTTGACTACAGCTGCCAAAGAATACCCTATCTAATGGCAGAAAACACTTGTGCCTTTACCAAGTACTCAAGTATTTGAGCAAATCCAAATTCTTCATGTAGACAATGTTAGCCTTGTATGCAGATTCTCCTGAAGGCCACTTCTGGGCACAAGTGCTGAGACATTTGGACAGAGTGAGAAATCATGTCATGTTTTCAGTGTTTCTAGCAAGCTTAATGTCTAAAGCAAATGAATTACCTCTTATGCTACTAAAAATTTGGACTATAGGTACTGACCAGGAAACTCAACTTCAAATCCATGACTCCCCAGTCTTATTAAACGCCCAGCTGAGATCACTGACATTTGAGAGATTATCTCAGGCCTTGCTACTCAATGGATGATCTATGGACTGGCAACAGTGACATAATCTGAGAACTTGTCAGAAATGCCAAATCTCAGTCCCCAACTCAGACTTACTAAATCAGAGTCTACATTTAAAAAACTCTGTTGTTGAGTCAACTTATTGATTCATTTGCCTATTAAACTTTAATGTTGAAATCATGTATTCTTCTAGATCAGAAATTCTTAATTTGGGGTCCTTTGAGGCCATAAATTGACCTCAGGTTTATCAACTCACTGCAATTAAATGCAAAATTGAATCTGTGTGGAGGTGTGGCTGTGCATGTTTGTGTTTTAACCCATAGATCCTTGTTTTTGGTAAAGAGGAGTCATAATTTTTCAGCTTTTCAAAAGTATTGCAAACTATAAAAATAAAGGACTACTTATTTGTAGTGGCCATGCACTTCTCTGGGTAGTGCGCTGGGACAGAACTCCAGACATAAAAATGCTATCATAAAATTATAATTGAATTTTCTGAGCTTCTGCTGAGTGTAAAACTAAATTGTTTTTGCATCTTCTGCAGACAGGTGTTCAATGAATATGGCATTCAATTACAAAACTCTCCAAAGACAAAATTTCTGGGACAGATCCGTGAAATAGTTAATGAATACTGCACAGCAGTAACAATTGAACTGTGCTGGAAAAATAAGAATTGACAAGGATGAAAAAAATTAAAAGGGCACTTAACCCAGAGAACTAAGAATTAAAGTACACACCTAATGAGGGTTGGACTCTCTATTTTCTTGCTGCTTGCTCTCCCACGCATATAGTGTCTGAACATAGCTACTTGGAAAATATCTTTTGTCAAACACATTGATTTAACAAATACTTACTAAATGCCAACTATGTGGTAATGTGGAATTATAATTAAGAGATATCTTAAAATCAGTCCGTCTGGATTTCAAGTCCAGCTCCACTGTTCAAAGCTACAAGATCTCTGGCAAATTTCTTCTCCTCCCTGTGTCTAAAATGAAGATAACAATAGCACCTAACCTATAGGCCTGCGATGAGGGCTATATTAGTTAATGCATGTAAGTTCTCAAAACAGTGCCTGGCATGTAGTAAGCACTCAATAAGTAATGACTATTACTAGGTACCTGGCACTTCTCTATGGCTCCCCAAGCTCTCACAGGTCTTTTATGAGGGAATAATGGATATTGAATAATTCATTATATAATTAATTACTCTAAATTGTGATACATGCTATGGATGGAGAAGTATAAGCTGCTTTTAGGAAGACCTGACCAGAGATGGGAGGTCAAGAAAGTTTCCCTGAGGAGGTGAGTTTTAGGTGAAGGGGAATAGGGAATGGGAGAGAGAGCAAGCAAGGTCCCGGGGGCTGGAGCTCAGCAAGTGGTCAGCAAAGGGTGTACAGGAAGCTGATGAGGTAGACAGGGCCTGGGTCATGCTATGCTTTCTGGAGAGTCTTGGCCTTTAAGAAATTTGAGGTGTACAGAAAAGGTTTTAATCAAGGGAACGACATGAGCAGGTTTAAATTTTTAATGTATCTCTCCAACAGGCATGTGGAAAATTGATTATAAATAAAATCAGTAACTGTGGAGACCCAAGTTAGGAAGCATTTAGAGTATAATACGAAAGAATCAATTGTACCATTTTGTAGGATGTTGACAGTGAAAGATAAAGAGCTGGATGAATTCGAGAAACATTTAGTAGGTAAAGCAAGGAGGACTTGGGGTTGATAGAGTCCTGATTGAATTGTATTGTGCTTTTCCTTTTTATTTCTTCAAGACAATGAGAGACATTCAAAAGTGACTTTATTCCTCTATTTTTTCCTTCAATTTGTAAACACAGACCCACTTATTCTCACAGGCTTCCCTTAGCTTCATATATGACCCTTAACATCCTCCCATAGATCCGTATATAATGCATATTGTAAATAACCTTCTCGTGTAAGATTGCTCCTGTTCATTTCAGAAGGAAATTCATTTATGCTTATAAGACAAAACTCTGTTCTCTGTTGACACTTCTTGAAAGCTTTTGAAGTTCTTTGAGGTGCCTGGGGTAGGTAGGACTAGATAAAATCTTAATTTTGCCTTTCTTAGAAGGAATACAACAAACAATATATTCTCATAGTTGTGATATACACACAGGATGTTAGTTATTATCCATCTCCACCTGCTTAGTGTTGAAAGGGTGGGGGAAAAACCCTTTGAAAGGTGGTTTTCCCCCCACCCTTTCAACACTAAGCAGGTAGAGATGGATAATTACTAACATCCTGTGTGTAAAATCTTTGCTTTTGTTTTCCTTGGGGGATACAAGCAGTGAAGAGCCCAGTTATTCAGAATTCCTAGTGTTTCTGCTTTCTGCATACATTTGAGCATATTTAATCTTAATCCAGGACTTATGCTTCCTTATTTCATTGTGGAGGGGATGACATGATAACAATTGTTATTTCCCCCCAAAGAAAAAGAAGACAGTTATAAGAGGAACTAAGAACATATCAAGTAGGTTATAATATTAAGAGTAATAAAATGGTAATTATAGATGACTATTAGAGAGGCTAGCACTTAACCAGGTGCCTGTAACCACCTTCAGAGTAGTAGTATTCCCAGTTGCCTAGGAAACCAAAGAGCTCCATTAGGCTTACGTTGGCCCTGATCCTAAAGCAGCACCCACCCCTTGGTTTTGTGGGATTCTTCTGGCTCTGTCCTATCCTACACCCCCAAATCCCACCTCTTGTGTTTCTACACAGAACTCTGTCCTTAAATATTGTTTCCCACTTTCTTCTGTCCTCTCATTCCCTGAGCCTCTTCTCTTTAAGGTGATGGCCAAGAAATTAGAGAAAGGAATGCATTGAGATGTGAATGACTCTTTTCTTTTGCATTGGCATTGCATGAGAACATAGTGAAGGAACCCCAGGGCATACCTCTGATAGGCAGACAGTGCAGCTCCTTGGGATGCACAGGGGTGCAAAAATATTTTTCAGACCCTATTAAGTCATGTCCTGTTGATGGCACTCATGGCTCAATAATCTGTTGATTTTTTTCCTTAAGTAAATAAGGTGAGGGTTTTGGGCTCCTGGCCCTCACCCAGACTGGGTTTGCACAGCCCTGAAGTCTGAGCTGAATTCTGCCATCTCTCAAACGGCACTTAATTGCTTTTAATTATCCCTCCACTGAAGCCGAACCATCCTTCACCCAGGTGACACCACAGAACATGGCTCATAAGTTTTACAAGCCACCTTGTGTATCCCATCCATGTGTGCAGCCACCTTTTCTGACCGTAAACAATCCATCAGCCAGCTATCCCTGTCCCTGAAAAGGTCTGGATGCTGAGAGTAAGATCAGGCTCTTCTTGGGGTCACTATGTTGACTACCATTGTACCAGGAAGCCTGGAGATGAACTTGAGACTTGAATTTTAAATCTGAAGACTGCACATGAACTGAACTTTAACATGGTCTTCCTTTTATTCACCTATGAATGTAATCAAATTTGAGAAAACTAAAGGGGTTTATATTTCCTAAGCCCAATTCTCTTGCTAAACTGTGAATTCTCACTCTGAATCTCTAGTGAGATCTTAGGCGCCAGGTCTAAGTCCTCATTTGAATTCAGTAAATACTTGCAAAATAAATGAAAAACCCAATATTTATGGGTGGCTTTCATAGTGAGGGTCCTTACTTATAAGAAGATTAAATAGAAACCAATAAGATCCAAAATGTATTTTACACTGGCCCTGGTCAGTATCTCAACATAGATGTCTTCATTCATTCATTCATTGATTCATTCATTCATTCATTCATTCATTCGTTCCTCAGTCTTTCTGAGAGAAGCTTAGAGAAGGGAGGTGGAGAGTTTTCAGCCAAAGGAGCTAAATTCTGAGAATTTTGACTTTTTTCCTTTCTGGATTGACCATGAAGGCATCCAGGAATATGTTTTTGTTTATCTGTGAAGAATACTAGGTACAAATACAACTGATGAATACACCTCTCCTCAAATAAATTGATTAGACTAGCTAATTGTCTCAAGCAGGCCGTGGTAAGAGCAGTACTTCTCAAAAAGGGGTATTGGTTCCATAGATACAGGTGAGATGGCTTTTAGAGGTCCCTGAATGAATCCCTTTTTATTGTTCTAATATAGCGTTTAATATTCTATTCTATTGCTTGCAAGTGATATTGGTTTCCATTTAGCAGTGATGAAAAGTTTCCATTAAAAATGCATGTGTTTTAGTTAAGGAAAGTGAGTCATTAAAATAAAAATATTAATAACAATACCAGTCAGTGATAACTGAAAATGTCAAGTCATGAAAGATGCTACGTAAGTGATTGGACTTTGGGAATCTTTGGGATAGAAGACGCAGCGATTTGAATAAAGGCTGCAGGGAGCTATGGAAAGCAGGGCACTCAGTGGAAGGTGTGGGGTGGGAATGAAAAGAAGCAGAGGGATATCTACACCTGCTAGCATAAGAGCATGCAAGGGAGTTGACAGGAGGCTGATGTCTGCAAACAGTCCCCGTCTTGTGGAGGAGTAGTGGTTTCGGAGTGAAGCATGGTGAGGACACCTGGTGTGGTGAGAGACCTCTCCACGCGCCTAAAACCCAACTCCCTGGGGACTGTCTGCACCAGGCCTGGCAGCATAGAGCTCCGGGATTTTTCCAGCTGGCTACTTCCCTACCCTCTCCTACATTCCAATATCATTTCCCCATTTTCAGTTCCACCAGAGATAGAGATTCCTCAAGGCCTTGAGTATTTCAGATGAAATGATTTCAACACCAAAATTGCTTTATGCTCACCAGAGAACGTCCTATCCAGTTGGAAATAAGGCCCATTTGAATTTGCCCCCTTTGTCCTTCCAAATGTCACTGGATGAGGGAGAGGACTTGGCAGAAGAATGTAGTCGGTTTTGGCAGAAGCATCCAAAAGCCTCGGATCCCCTGATGTACAATACAAGCCGTGGAAGTGTCCAGTCTCTGAGTCTGTGTGCCTCTGTGGGAATGTGGGCGAGGGTGGAGGTATGGGTCTGGGTGCATGTTTGTGTAAGGGGTGAAAAAAGAATCTTTGTTGGAATAAAGAAAGGCATGCAACGGGGATCAGCTAGACAGCCAACCCTGAGGGAGTGAGGGAAAGAGAAGACTGTAGCTGACTCCAAGTCAGTAAATGCAAATTGCAGCAGAAGGTTGACCTTTTACTGTAACCGAAGTCAGCTGCAGGTTGTAACCTCATGCCATTAATTATAACTCAGCATACCTCTGGTGGGCTCTCCTATTGGCCTTGATCTCCCTCATCCTCCCTCTCCACCACTTCCCTCCTTAGTCCCCACCCCACTGAAAGGCTCATGTTGCAGGCTGCACTCTGAGATAAAATACTTTTAAAAGTAATGGGTCTAATAGAGCTGGAGTTAATTCTATACATTTCACTTTTTTGCAGAAGAAATTGTTTTGTGTTGAAGACTGAGATGGTCGGAGAAGGCCCATTTAAAAAAAATTAGCTAAAGCTTAGATGAACAAAGTCCTTGACTGAAAAAGTAAAACATTCATCAGAGACTGGAATGTAATAATGTACCCCCACTCTCCTTTTGGAAAAGGTTTGCAAGCATTTTGCTGCATGACTGGGAACCTACAAAGATACAATTTAAAAGTAGATGTATAAAGGAAATATAAGCCAGAGAATTCTGTGCACAGGTCAAGAAAAAAACTTACATAACAGGTCTAGGAATAATTTGAAAATTCTGGGCCCTTCTTTCTGTTCCATTTCTTGTTGGATTGTTTTAGGAAATTTGTATTCATTTGTGTGAGAATCTTTGGATTTTATCTCAACTGAAAGAATGGAGAACTGCACACAGACATTTTATACAGACAGCACTGGCTTCACATGACATGTGCGGTTGCACAGAATCCTGTGTTTAGAAGGGCCCTGCACTTGGTTTAATGCTCTGCTGTGAACATCCCGAAGCCCTGAATAACCTTAAACAAATGGCCCCACGTTTTCATTTTGTACATTGTTTGCCCTTTTGGTATGGGGCACTGGAAAGTGAAACATATTAATGGTTGGTGAAGCCAGTACCAAACTTGGAAAAAGTTGATGTCTTCTGGGCCAATATTGTTTCTGGAAGTAGTTAAAATTTAGAATAAAACAAATATATGCTGAGGCTAGTCTTCCCCTTAAAACACAAAGTTGTACAATTATCTCAGCCATGTTTTGGTACTTTGAATAATTAACTGACCCAGAGTACACCAGATTTTCCATAGTTTACTTTGTTTAGCTTGTCCAAAGCCTCTAGATATTCTCCTATTTTAGTTCTTTTGTTCATATATTAGATAAACATCTAATATGATCATGAAACTATTTTAAAATCACATGAAACAGCAAAGACTAAAACACAGCCATGCCCTCCGGAAAGTTTCTCTATAGGGAATGATACAATTAAAAATTGCAAAAACAAAATCTGACACAAGTTTGAAAGAAAAAAAAAAAAAACGCATTGAGATACAACAAATGTTTGAGAACAGAGGAAGGAAACACAGTTCACACTGGGAGGATGAGGAAAGGTAATGAAAATCACGATATACATAAGTGTGTGTGTGTGTATATATGTGTGTGTGTGTATAATTTCAATATACAGAAAAGTGATCAAAGGATATTTTTGGAGCAAGGAATGATGTAAATAGGGAAGGGAGAACAAATGGCATGTTCAGGCAGCAGTGGCTGGAACAGAGTGACTGGTGTATGAGATACAGACGGGAGGGAGGTGTTGATGGAAAGGAGCTAAGACCAGATTGTGGTGTGGGCAGTTTATTTAGTAGCAACTGCTAATGGAAATAGGGCTAATGGAATAGGAGAAATGGTTATATAGGTCTATGAGTTTTTTATACTGAAAAAAAAATAATTAGAAACTGTCACTCTAGTCTCACCAGGTAATTGAGATTAGGGCCAAGAAAGACCACACAGAGAATGTGAATACAAACAGAGCTATGGTACATTCCCTAACAGTAAGGATCAGTACCATGTGGTCCTACTGGGAGAAGGAGAAGGAAGAAGAACCTTCTCATTCCTATGCAGTCTTAACACTGAGGTTCAGCTTAGGACTTTCCCACAGGTGAACAAATGTGGGGAACTGTCCTTAAACACCTTCACCATTGGTTGGCTGCTTTTCTGTGTCTTGAAGATATTGGTCCACTTTCCATAGCATCTTCATTTGAATTGTTATGAAAGAAATATGTAAAAAACATGAAAATGTTTGGAGTTGGAAAACCAACAACATAGAGACTGTGTATTCAAAGCACTTATTTTGTATATAAAATTAAATGGATGGATGAAGCCATGTATGGGTTTATGCTGGTATGAAACATACCGAAGTTTTAACAGTGATGGTGTTATCTTTACATGCTAAGATTATGGGTGATTTTTATTTTGAATGATTTTCATTTTGGGCTTGGTTTTATTTAGTTTTTGAAGATTTTAGAGAAAAGTGCATTACTAGGATTAGATTAAAATTCCATTTTGGGGGCTTGGATGTATTTAGCATTAAATCCATCCACAAAATGATCATTTTAGAAAATATTTTATGATGTTGCAGTGTGTCCATCCTGAATCTTTAGTGCCATGTGGTGCAGTGTGTCAGGATTTGGTTTATTAAGAAGACCAATAGGTGCAATGCTGAATAATCTGATGTTGCTTGACTAGCGTAGGAATGCATCCGGAATTTTTTTTCTTTACATTATTTGTTCTACCTTTAGTTTTATAAAAATATTTTCCAGGCTACACTTTGATGGTGGGATTTCAAGTTGTAAAAAGTTCTTTCAAATTTTGGATGCAGAATTTACTATTGCCCCAGGGTTTCTTGGAAGAGAATTAGAGTTCTGTTTTTCTTATGAAACGTATTCAAAGAGATGAATTACTTTTCCATGCAATAAACTCAAGTAAAAAGTGAGATGTAATGTCAGTGATGATGTGACTGCTCATTTGGAGATGTCCCACTCAAGCAGCTCAAATAATTTCCTGTGTTATGTCTTGGGCCAAAAAGCTATTGAAAGAATATAATTTCAAAATGCAATGTTTGCTGCGAGAATGTCAACTGTTGACAACGTATTCAGCATACTTATATATTGATTTGTATTTCATCCAAGTTCACATACTGGTTCTAGGTATTTTTAATTGTGATCATATTAGTAAGTTTCTCATTCCTAAGTGCTTTTTAGTTGATTATATATGTCAATGAACATGTAGATGTTAGATTGAGCCATATGATATTATAGGTAAGCTTCTTTGTACTTATTTTGATAAATCATAAAAGTTTTATATTTTGTCCCATCTACTTTATCATTTCTTTATGTATTTACATGTATTTGTACATTTTATGAACTATTTGATATAATTTGGGGACATTGTGCCCTCTTACCTCTAAATGCTATAATTTGTATTTCATAAGAAGATAAGAAATTAGAAGAGATTTCCTAAGAAGAGATATTTTGTTTTCTACCCACAGAACCATTACAAAATAAGAAAATCTGACATTAATACAATGCTATTACTTAATTCGTAGTCCAAACTCATGTTCTCAATTGTCTCAACAACACCCTTTATAAAAATTTTTTCCTGGCCCAGCATCCAACCTAGGGTCATGCTCTATATTTGTGTCTCTGTAGTCTCTGTTGATTTAGAACTGTTGCTTGGCCTATCTTTGTCTCTCTTGACCTTGCTATTCAAGAGTTCAGGCCAGTTGTTTTGCAGAATGACTCTCAGTTTTGGTTTGCCTGATGTTTCCTTATGATTAGAGTCTGGCTATGCTTTTTATAAAAAATATCACAGAAGTGATGGGTGCTGTTTTGTCCTTCTCAGATAATCCTAACAGGAGGTAAAATATATCAGTTTGTCCCAGTTTGGTGGTGTTAACTTTCATCACTGATTAAGGTGGTATCTGCCAAGTTTCTCCACTCTAAAATTCTATTATAAAGTTATCCTTTATAAGTAATAAGGAATTTGTGGAGAGTTACTTTGAAACTGTGTAAATATCCTAATCCTCATCAAACTTTCACCCATTCATTGGGGATTTTCTAACCCCATCATTCTGTTTGCTTTTGTTGATTGGCACTGTACTGTAAGGAAGAGGTTTTTCCTTCTCCACTCTGTGTTTATTTGTTCATTAATTTATTTTTATAAATATAGTATTTAATATGTTTCAGTCTTCACTTGATCTTAGCCAAAAGGCGGGCAAGTGATCGTTTTGATCTTTAAAATGTCAATTTTAAGTGGTTCAGCCAAATACTTGATGCTATGCATTTAGACTGGAAATATACCAAGCTTGTATCTTCATAGCCCATTGTATTTTTAATTAAAAAATATTATTCATAGACTAATTTTAAATTATGGCATGTTCTTTACTTTGTGACTATGTCAGTCTCAATTTTTATTGTCAATATTAAAACCTCTACCCATCCATTCCCTTTACTCACAGTAACACATTTCACTCTGCCTGTGTTGAAACAGCTGTAAGGTGAGCCCTTAGTGTAATCTAGTCTATATTGAAGGCAGTGTGAGTTGTGGATGTATAAATATGAACAATGTTTTTAATGCTCATTCAAATATTTTGTTTTCATAAAGTCCCTGTTCTGTTTTTAAAACTTAAGGTTGATAACTATGATTTTAGGGAGGACAGAAATTGAACTCATCTGGCAATAAATGCAGAATACAAATTTTTCCTTCAGACTGTTTACCTGCACATTTGTGGTAGACAGTTGTCATTTTTACGACAGTGAAAAAATCAAAGTATTATATGTAATTGTTAAAAGAATTTCCCCAAAGTGAATGAATGTGTTTTAAATTCCACTTACCTTTTGTTTTATGTCTATAATCTAAGGCATTTAAAATGTTAGAAGATTTTTGAATCTTTAACACTTTTTGAAGATTCTACATGTGGTCTTCTGAGATTCTGTGTGTTGTCTTTAAAGAGATCTTGTCAGAGTTACATTTCTTTAATAGTGAAGTTTATATATTTAAATTAAGAAAATAAAGGCAAAAAACAGTCATTCATAATGTAAAACTAGTACAGTCGTATACCAATTAATGGCATTCCAGTCAATGACAGATCAAATATATGACAGTGGTTTCTTAAGATTATAATATGGCATTTTTTTCTGTACTTTTTCCATGTTTGGATATACACAACTTACTGATGGTTACAATTGCCTATAGTACTCAATACAGTAACAGGCTGTATACATTGGTAGCCTAGGACCAATAGGCTATACTATATAGTCTAGGTGTGTAGGAGGGTATACCATCTAGGCTGTGCAATACACTCTATGACGTTCACACAATGAAACACCTAAGGACACATTTCTCAGAACATAACCCATCGTTAAGTGACATATAACAGAAGTACCTATATAATAATTTCTATGAGGATTAAATGAGATATTTGTAAGACACATAGCTCATGCTTGATATTTATTACATAAAATGTTAGCTGTTATTACTCTAATTCTTAATATAGTAATTGCTACAGGTCTTAATTTCTTTAAAGCAAAGCTCAAAAGGTAATTTCTGTGGTGATGTAAAAAGGAACTGATGCGAATAACTGTTGCATAGAGTAGTTGAAAGAATACGAAGTTTCAGTGTTAGATTGTGTGTTCCATTCATCCCAATGGGTTTTAATTCCAGTTTCAATACTTATTAGTTGACAGGAAGGCCAGTTTCATGATTTCTCAGCTAACCTCTATTTAAAAGGTGGGGCGTGAATGATGGTATCACTTTCATATGAAAGAATGTCTCAAGTGGTTTAGCGAGAAAAGGTTAATATACAAGAGAGCTCTTGGTAAATATGTGGAGTAGAGGTCAGAGAATTAGAGAGGAGACAGGAGGAGGAGGGGCAGAGTGTCCTTGTGGACAGCAGGAGGTGGTCCTGACTAACGTTGCTTGTGGAGACATTAAAGTGAAATGCTATACAACTCTTCCATAATTTTCAGTGGTGGGCTAACTCCATTTAAAGAGACTGGCTAGGCCAGGTGTAGTGGCTAACACCTGTAATCCCAGCACTTTGGGAGGCTGAGGGGGGTGGATCACTTGAGTTCAGGAGTTCAAGAGCAGCCTGGAAAACATGGAAAAACCCCATCTCTATTAAAAATACAAAAATTATCTGGGTATGGTTGCGGGTGCCTGTAATCCCAGCTACTTGGAGGCTGAGGCAGGAGAACTGCTTGAACCTGGGAGGCACAGGTTGTAGTGAGCTGAGATCGTGCCACTGCACTCCAGCCTGGGTGACAGAGCAAGACTCCATCTCAATAAATAAATAAAATAAAATAAAATAATAAAGAGATTTGCCAAAATTACACTCCAAGGACCTCTGGCTCTCAGTTTCCTCAACTGCGACATGGAGAAAATTTATATTTACAGAGTTGTTGTCAGGACTATGTGCTTGATACCTTTTGGGTACTCAGAAACAGTCCTGTCAAGCACCTACTGTAAGTCAATAACCCAGATTATTTTCTGATTCACTCCTTTTCCTGACATGGCTGATGTCTTAGCTCTATGAACAGACACAAGTTTGGGTTGGTTTGTTGGTTCAGTTATTGTTTGTCCAGGCTGAAGGCAGTTTGCATGGGAAGCAGTAGCTTGTGTTCAGGGAAGAAATTGTGAAGGGATCACAGATGGCACTAAGCAGGAACCTGGATGAGCAACATGTTAAGATGTGGTAGTGGTTTGGCAGCATTCCCACAAAAGAGGAAGATTTGATTGTTGAAAGAGTCCTTGGAAGTTGAAAATGTTCTTCGTAAGCTTGTTTACAACAATAAAATGGGGGAAAAAAAATAAAATAAAATGGGAAGACAAGGAGGTAGAAAGATACAGAGTTGGATGATAGAGAAAAAAATCTTACTACTGAGCGAGCGAGTTATTGAAGGGAATAAACTAAGGAACAGAACCAAAGGAGAGGAACAGAGATGGAAACCTTGGTAAGAAAAAAGCTTCGATGATGGAAATAAAGTACAGTATGTTCCATTAACTGCTTCAGCGAGTCCTTGGCTGAATTCTAGTTAAAATAATATATTTTAGAGAGTGAAGAGACATTTCCTTTAAATGTCCACATTTACAACTTTTCTATATGAAGTCCAAGGCTTTAGCCTCAGTATGACAAATGTAGCCAGGTATCATTAATCAGATTAGGTTTTTATGTAAAACTTACCTATGACATGAAAATGTATTTTACAGAAAAACATTTTGTGTTTGATTTTCTCAGATTTTCTGTGAAATCAAAAAAATTAAAAATCTGCCTTTATTGGAAAAATAATGTCCAATATACAAGACTTTATATTTTTAAAATATGATAATAAGATGTATTGAGAAAAGGCTGAATGTGTCCTGGGAGGTGGAAGGCCTCGATCTTAGCCACTGGGCTATTACTCATTAGATACGAAATCGAAAAATGTTCTCTTCCTGGTGAAATAAGGTTGATGACTATAATGTTGAAGAGCTTTCCAGATTTCATAGTGGAAGATCCCATGTTCCCTCCCTTCCTTGATGAAGATCCATAGAAAAGTGTATGATAAGAACACCTACACTGGGGGTGAGCTGAGTGGAGGGCTCGACTCTCCTTGGTACCTTCCTTGGCAACATCAACTTTAAAATTTTTAACAATATTTATGCATAACAATGATTCTTCAGACAATCTTATTTTTTCTTTTTAAGTGCATTTAGGACCATAATAGGCATTATGAAACATCTGAGGATGCATTGTTCAAAGTTTAGAGGTCACATACACAATCACACTCATTTGCTCACTTTCTCCATACTCTTTAAATGCGTTAGGGAGATTGGGACATTTAATTAGGATGAGTTAAAAATAAGTGCCTTGGGCTGGGAACCGTGGCTCATGCCTGTAATCCCAGCACTTTGGGAGGCCGAGGTGGGTGGGTCATGAGGTCAGGAGATCGAGACCATCCTGAGTAATACAGAGAAACCCCATCTCTACTAAAAATACAAAAAAAAAAAAAAAAAAAAAATTAGCCAGGTGTAGTGGCGGGCACCTGTGGTTCCAGCTACTTAGGAGGCTGAGGCAGGAGAACCTGGGAGGTGGAGCTTGCAGTGAGCTGAGGTCGCACCACTGTACTCCAGCCTGGGCGACAGAGTGAGACTCCATCTCAAAAAAAAAAAAAAAAAAAAAAAAAAAAAAAAAAAAAAAAAAAAATGCCTTGGTTTGTCTACTGATTTACAGCTGTTCTAAAGATATAGTTTTAGGCTGAGCGCAGTGGCTCACGCCTGTAATCCCAGTACTTTGGGAGGCCAAGGTGGGCGGATCACGAGGTCAGGAGATTGAGACCATCCTGGCTAACATGGTGAAACCCTGTCTCTACTAAAAACACAAAAAATTAGCCGGGCGTGGTGGCGGGCACCTGTAGTGCCAGCTACTCAGGAGGGTGAGGCAGGAGAATGGCGTGAACCTGGGAGGCGGAACTTGCAGTGAGCCGAGATCGTGCCACTGCACTCCAGCCTGGGCGACAGAGAGAGATTTCATCTCAAAAAAAAAAAAAAAAAAAAAGATTTAAATAAAGACAATTATTTTAATTGAATATTTATAATAAATGTTACTAAAATATAAAAATCAGAATTCTAGACATTAAAGATATTGTGTTTCTTGCCAGTTGATTTTTAAAGAATGGATATAAAATATCAATCAACACAGAAAAAAATTCTCAAAAAATCTGTATTTAGAGATTAGCATTTTTTAGAACATATTCAGCATATGGCATTTCTTCTTTGTGGCATCATAAAACTTTCTAAAACTTTGTATTAAGTGTATTTAACATAACAGTTTCAAAGTGATAACAAACTATATAAATGAAGCAACTATATTTTTCTTCTTTTTTTTTTGATATAACTTTTCTTCCCTTAATGTTAATCTGTCTTCCTTATGAGCTGTTAGTTAACTCATGTTGTGTAAATTGGAATGAACTAACTAGAAGGTTCTAAGGCTTAGGTTCTAGTTGGGTTCTGTTCTACATCTTAAAATCATTTAAACACTCTACTCTCAGGTTTCTTATCTACAGAAGGGTGCGATGGAATAAGTTGATCTATATAGTTCCTTCTCTTCTGACATCCTATGATTTTATTAGTCTTTGGCTATGGACAAACCGCAGGGTTTCATACTCATGAAGGCAATTTAATCAATATGAAAGGCAATCTGGATCATTTACCTCAACATTGCCTTTATTTTTAATTGTATGGTAGAAATTCTTTTTCTTTTTGGTTTAGCTGGATAATTGCTTGAATACTTTCCAGGACCATTTTGCAGCAGAATTTCAAATTTCAACTTCCATACTATCTCATTGCCGTTACACTCCATTGACTGCTAATCCTGGTCTGAGGGCCTTTTCCTTTTTGACTTTAACAAGTATTCTGAATACACAAACTCATATGGAATTAACAATAACTGTGAAAAATAAATGCACCTATTGCACTGTGAGGATTTGCTTGGTTCTGGTGCCTGTTTTTATTGCATCTTTAATGTGTGTGCTGTCTATGTCAGTTCATGGAATTGCATGTGGAGGAGTTTATGACTGCTTTTGAATCATGTCTTTCCTGCTATATAAACCCCTAGTTTTAGTCAGTCAGGGAGATGGATTTGAGATCAAACTCCCATCACCTTGGCTGCAGCACCAGATTAAAGTCGTCTTCCTTGGCAATACTTGTCATCTCAGTGATTGGCTTTCTGTGCGGTGAGCAGAAGGACCTAGACCAAAACCCTGGTGTTTCAGTAACATGCCCCGACACTTTGCTAGATCTCAGATTGTCATCAATAGTGCAGTCTAAGAGACAGGAAGAATAGTTTATAAGAGCTCTATAAAGACTATAAGATACTTTGTTTTACATTCTGGATCTTTATAAGAGAGTTATGTCTCCAATTGCCTTTCAGAATCAGAATAAAAAGTTTTGGAATATCAATTGTTTTATGTATACTGTATCTCTTTGTTCCCTTAATGAATGATGTGAGTTACCTATATAAAGAACGTTCTCTGAAAGTGGGGCTCAAGGGAGGAGTTTATGATCATCTACCTATAAAAAAAATAAATCATTATATCACATCAAAAGTCTTAAATGAGCTTAGGATGTTGGAAGGAATTTCAGAGCCATCTGGTTCAAACTACTCACTTAAAAAGTGTAGAAATTGAGGCCCAGCATGGGTCTATTAGTGAAAAGAGCTCAACCTTAAAGCTTTAGACACTAAAGCTTTGGACTTTAGTCCAAACTTTTGGACTTTTCTGCCAAAATATGTAAGTTTAATTCTTAAGAATTCTTATATCAGTTATTCTTCCCTTAATAGTATTTAATATAAGACACCTAAAATGTACAGTTCAAAGGAAACTCCAGGGTCTTTCCTTTTTTAAGGTATAAATGGAGAAGTCAAACTGGAAAAAATGTAGCTTTTACTAACACGTGTAAAGATATTTAATTTCCTTGACAATTATATTAATACTAATCTATGTAAGGAATATTTTGCTGGTGAAGTTGTATTGAGGGGAAACTTTTCTCTTGGAACCATCTAAGTATAAATGTAGTGAAATGACCCCATGGTGTTTTCTTTACATAGAAATACCAGTGGGTGCCAGCCAACAGACAGAACTTGGGTCATCAGTTCAGATTTGCAGCAGTTTTGGGGAAAGTATGGTATGAAGAGAATAGAATGATTGAGACGATTAGGTTGAGGGTTATCAGGTTAAATTGCTGCCTTAAATGTGATTAATTCCAATAAGCCAGCAATAATGAGCTTTTGCCTATGGATTGTGAGTTTAATTCTTGCTTGTTTGGGAGGAAGCATGATACCCTATTCAATGATTATATTGAATTAGCAGTAGCTGGAGCAAGAGGAGAAAGGAGGTGGTTATCTAACCAAACATTTAAAATGAGTGAAATATATTATTGAAAATATTGACAGCATAATTTAAAAGTCTGTAAGTGATTATAATAAAGCTAGTAATTTTCTATTCAAATTCAGCTTCCTCAAGACATAGACATTACTAATGTTTATTCAGCAATACTAAAAAGAATCACAGAAACCAAGGAAGAATGCCTTGTATCTGTAATAATACTAGTTTCAATACTATTTAAATTTGTTCTTAGATCAAAGAGTATTTTGAAGAAAAAGATGTACAGGGAATTTGCCTGATGCTACCAATAAAAAAGGTAAGTCAGATGTGTTTATATGGTCATTTAATAAAAAATAACTGTCTCAAGACCGAGATTTTTTTTGTTTTGTTTTTTGCTTTTTTCTCCTTTATTTAGACTCAGGTCTAGGGTAGATGCTTGGAGAAATCTCCACAAAAAAGTTTTTTGCTATTATCAAAGAGAGATGACAACATTCAATATTTTTATGAGATAACATATTAGTGAATAAATTTATTTTTAAATATTTTGATGTTCTAATAAAAGATACTAAAAAACACAACCAAAAATTTGTCAAGATTATAATCTGTTTTGCTGTTGAGAAAATATTAGCCTTCTGAATCACACTCTCTGCAGGAATTTTCTTGATTTGTTCCCATTTTTATTCTTCTACTTTTCTATTCCTGTTTTCTGTTACTGCTTTTACCAGCTCTTACTACCACTTAACCCAATAGATCTAACCTAGGTCAATGTTTGCTAATAAAGAGAATTACACATATACTCGGTCTGGTCTCATTTGCCCATATGTTGTTGACATTTATTTTATGATAGCCATGTGGAAACTTCTGTTGCTTCTCCCAAGATTAAAACCGCATGAAACATTTATGGTTATTTTTAGGTTCCCTCTGTTGATACTATTGGTTATAGACAGGGTGTGAACTTTAGTTATTTAATATAAAAGCATGTTTCAGTTTTATATTTTGCATAATTCATGTAGTCAGGGTTGATTAGTGTGGCTGTGTTGAAATTTGTGTTTAGTTTAGGGCCAGCATTTCAAACATGTTTGGTTAACATTGTTGATATGAACAATAAAGCAATCAATCTCTACTAATTCATGTCCACACAGAAATAGACAATTACATGCGTGAGAAGACAGGACTATGAACTATTTGGTTGATATTATTAAATATTCGTGGGAGAATTAGAGCAATCAAGAATTATCGTTACAATATTTTTTCCAAATATTTGAAAGGTCAATGAGCACAGAAAGGCGAACATGTCATTTAACATGCTTGGTTCATATTATCTGTCATATACACAGTTGATATCATGATAGGTTGAAAAATAATTTAGCATTAGAGCTGAAATGATCTTTTCTTTCTATATCCACAGCCAAACTCTCCAGATATTTTAAAACTTTCTTTCAGAATTTCTAGTATGGACTTTTTTAATGTAATACTTCCAGATATTGGTGACAGCTACTGTGTCTTTCCAGAATTATATAATTAAGGAAAGAAAAGTAAATTTCCTCCAACATGCTTTTTAAAGTTCTGTGAAAATTTCAATATGGGAAGGAAAAGTAAAATACTTTTTTTTCTCTGTACTTTTACTGGATATTACTTTTCCTTGGCAGTCTCTTATCTTTACTTGGCTAATACTCCTAGTCTTTCTTAACTGTAAAATCTGAATCTCTAAAGTGCTTATTCATTTTACTGAATTCTTTGATTTAATGTTTTTTTTGTGTGTTTGTTTTTTTTTTTTTTTGTTTTACCCTGAACTTATTTTACTTGCTCTGAACTGAAAGAAATACAATCTTCCTATTGTATAATTTTCTTTGGGTTCATAACCTTAGTGTCCCTTATGCCTTATTCCATAATGTTCTTGTCACATTTTATGTTTCCTTTGGTATCAGTGTTCACTGTATTCAGAAAGCACTGACTCTGTAAAATTGAGTTATTTGGAAAGTTGTTTGGAGAGAATCTGTTTCTCTCTTATAAAGCTCCTCAAGACCTTATTGAGGCGTGCATTGCTAAGAGCTAGTTTAGATTCTTTAGAGACCTTGTTTAACTTCATATCATTTATTTTATTCTTCTGTGAGTGGAAAGCCATCTAGGAGCACAGATAGGAGAGGCTGAACTGTTTACTGTGGTGAGATGGGATGATATTCTTTATCCATAGATGGCATATCTTGGCAGGTAGTGATTCTTTTTCTTTTTCTTTCTTTCTTTTTTTTTTTCCTAACTCTCAATATACTTGGTACCATATAGTAGATCTTAGGCTAAAATTTAATAAGTACAAATCATGTCGCTTACTTTGGAGTCAGAGCTCTCCATATCTTTGAAGGAAAAATAATGTGTATTTAATGTCAAGATAAAACATCTTATTAGCACTACTATAAAGTTCATTCTTCACCCATCCATTTGGTCAGTAAATATATATTGGGTTTCTATTGTGTCAGGCTCTATGCAGGTGTGGTGATACAAAGATACTCAAGACATTGTTATTGTTCTTAAGAACATCTTTGACAAATGGGAAAGTTAAGCATGTGTAAATACAGTGCAATACAGTGCACCAAAAATAGGGTACATAAGTTTTCTTGGCATCACATACTACAGTTTACATATTTTGGTGAAAGGTTTCAGATTGTTCTCAACTAATAGGTTCATCTGGGAATTTCCCTATGCAACCTCCAGTCTAAGAAAGATGATTTATGATCTTTTAAATCCATTATTTCAGGGCTTAGTGAAAGCCAGGCAGATGCAGGGGTTTGGGTATTAGGTCTGTGGTATTGGGTGCGTGTTACACAGTGGATGTTCTTATTCCTGCTCATGCCTGTGGTGATCAGTTACCAGCCTTATGTTGACACTGGCTGGAGTTCTGTGTCTGTGGCCCTTAGGCAACCCTGACTTGGTTAGCCTTATTTTCAGGGTTTCAGATGATCACAAACATCATTATCTGCCATTGCAGAGGCTGTTACCATATCTAGAAATGCCTGCATTCCTCCACCATGAAGTCTGTAGCTCTCATGTTCTTGCCACCATGTACTTAGGGTGATCATTTCCCCCTGCACGTGCCATCCTTGTTCTGCCTACAGCTGGTTTTCACTCTGAGCAAGAACTTGTCATTGAGAGACCTCTAGAAGTGGCTGAGACTTTAGAGATGTGCCGACCTATTGGTGGGGTTAACCTTTTGTGTTTCAGAGAAAAGCAGCATCAACCAAAAGGGGGAGTCCTCTGAGCCATTATGGTGGGGCTTTTCAAAATTGAGCCACCTAATTGCATGGAGGCAGAAACCATGTTTGCTGGCTCCTTCATCTAAGAGGTTGAATTTTGACAAAATGTTTTCACTTTACTTGCTCAGTGATAAGAATGATCAGGTTGGATCTGATTTTTAAATTGTGTGAAGAAGACCCCTTAAGAAAACTCTGACCATACCTCAAGCCCAGTAGGTCATCTGTTCTCCATTTTTAATAAAATCCAGTACCAAATAGAGGTGAACGAGGGATGTCGTCTTCAATAAATGGTCTGATCCTATGAAAACACTAAAGTTCCAGAGAAAAGTAAAGAAAATGTTTGACCATTTATTTTCTTCAGTAGAGATATGTTTTAACTCATCTGACTTTATTTCTTCTCACCATTAGAAATTATAAGCCTGGAATGTTTGGGAGAATCAGGGATAAGTCTGAAATGTTTGGGAGAATCAGGGGTTGTGCATTGAAATTGAGCTGATTCTATTCACATCCTTCAATGTTGACTAAAAAAATATACACTTTGAGGTATATGAAGACTGATGATTGTTTTGGGGAAAATAAAAAAAAAATTCAACATCAGAAGACATGAAAAATTTTACTGAGCATGAGTTTTTCTGTGGTCTAAGAGAGCTTCTGCTTATGAAACTTACATGGAAGGTCTTTCATAAGGACGCCCCAGTTGCTAATTTAGATCTTACATGCACATGTATGTGTTTCTCTACAACATAACTTTTTTTTCTAATTACTAGCATCTATCATTTGAGAAACCATCCCTTCTATTCGGGATTGATCTTCCCCAGTACTTTTCTCCATTATCCTAGCAATGTTATGCAACAAAACCCTATAAATGGCTGGTCTTCAATATGTTTTGACCTATGAAAATGGAAAGTTCATGTGTTTAAAGTTAAAAACTTCCTGAACTCTAGTCTGTCCAGAGTGGTGCTCCAGATTTTACATAGAATAGAGCTGAAAATTTGGTTTTTTACAAATTTTACCAAGGATTGGCACTCCTAGTCCTCCCAAGGGGTTGAGGTGATGTGGTCTCCCCAAGTGTGCATGTTTTCAAGCTATTTCTACCAGCATGAGTGGAAATAGCTTGCAGACGTGCTTGCTTGTTTGTTTATTCATGTCCAGTGAACAGCTGTAGGCTCACACACAGATATACACATGCACACACATACATTTTGAGGGCAAATGTTAATTAAGTTAGCAACAGGGAGCAAGAGAAACATTTTTTAACTGTCTATAATTTGATTGGAAGATTCTTTCACAAATAAGCTAGCAACTAACTTTTTATGGAGAGCTGTGCACTTTTTATGGAGAGCTGTGCTAGTTCCATTTATTCATCTCCCTGCTTTCAAAAACCATTCCTTTTACTAAACAATGACCCATCCAAAGATTTGAAATTGATTTATCTAAAGAGGACCCTTCATTATTTTAGGCAGGACTCATTTACCACTTCAGTTTTCTTTTTTTTTAGTGAGGAGGATGACAAAAGAGTATAGTGATGACTTCTTTAATTCAGTATAAGTAACTGCTGTTAGCAGTTGCAGATCAACAAGTAATTTGTCCAGGGTATCTTAGGAAGAAAATGCACATGCTGTTTATTTGCCCTCTCTGCTTATTTTAATTGTTCTTTTCTGTACTATGAGCAAGTAGGTTGATGTATTGACCTTCTGTCACTAACGACATTTGGCTACATGCGGATGCCCATTCAGCTGTTTAGTAAAGACAAATCTCCAAGTCCCAGTCATGACTGTAAAGCAATAAAGGAAATTTCAGATTATTGGGAAAGCACTGTTTGATAGGTTATTGAGCTTTTTCTTACACATCAAAGAAGCAGCATGGCAAGGAGGAAGATGATGCTCGGAGACATAAATCCTGCCTTTGGATTCTGATCCTTCTGATTACTGTCTGGGGAAGATTCAGGCAAGCCGCTGAGCAACTTCAGTCTCAGTTTCTTCACTGAATGTGAGGATTAAATGAGAGAATAACAACAGTTAATATCTGTTTAGCAGGCCGGGTGTGGTGGCTCATGCCTATAATCCCACCACTTTGGGAGGCCAAAGCGGGTGGATCACCTGAGGTCAGGAGTTTGAGACCAACCTGGGCAATGTGGTGAAACCCCGTCTCTACTAAAAATACAAAAATTAACCTGGTATGGTGGCACATGCCTGTAATCTCAGCTACTCGAGAGGCTGAGGCAGGAGAATCGCTTGAACCTGGGAGGTGGAGGTTGCAGTGAGCCGAGATTTTGCCATTGCACTCCAGCTTGGGCGACAGGAGTGAAACTCCATCTCAAATACAAAATCTGTTGAGCACCTTGTAAGGATGAGGAAACTGAGGCACAGAGAAGGAGGTAACTTGTCGCAAAGTGAAGGAATCGTGATTGGAATTCTGCATGTCCTGCTTTAGAGACAAGAACTTTGTCACTAAATTTTGAGTGACTATACAATGTGTACTCCAAGGCATAAAGCAAATAGCAAATCTAGCATATGACAGGCTCTAGCTTGACTGCTGAAACTATGAAAGTGAACAAAGCAGGCTCACCTTCAGGCTTCCTTTTGTCTTATTTTTCTTTGACTATATATCTGGCTATCTTTGATATATTTCTCTTGTATCAATTTATAAAATTGTTTTTTTTTTTTTCCAAAGCAGGTTCAGATCAGAGTGTGAACTGCTGTGTAACTCTTAAGTTCCTGTTAGAGCTCTTACAACTTAGGTGAAGCGGGCTCTCAAACACTACCCCACCCTGCTTTTGGTGTACAATTCTCAAATATTCCCAGTGTCCATAAGCAGTGGCCATGAACAGTACAGCTCCCTTGAGACCTTTTTGCTCCCTCCTTCCAACTGAGCCACATTTTCTTGGAAACTTGTTTTCTGACTCATTCTTTCCAACTCTAAATACTTACCTACTTACTTACATGTCAGGGCTATATACTTAGTTTCTAAGTTGGATACTTTAAAATTATGGTGGTGGGACTTTTGTGCTGCTTCCCCTGGGCCATTCATGTGAATTCATGAGAAGCATTTTGGAAATGGTAGTGGAACAAACACAAGCTTTGGAGGCAGAGTTAGGTTTAGATGTTGTTTCTGCTACTTCTTAGCTCTGTGACCTAAGGCAAATCACTTGACTTCTCTGACTCCACTTCATTATCTGTAAAATGGGGATAATACTGGCTTACACATACTGAGTATTTGTCAGGAGGCAGGCAGTGGACCAGGCACCTAGATTATGTTGCTTGTTCATTACATCATCCTATGCTGTAGATGGAATAAACTGTCTAGGTCAGGAACCTGAAGCTTTGAGAGGATAAACAAATTAGCTAAGGTCTCACAGCCAGTAAATGTTGGAGGTGGAATTCAAACTTAGGTCTGCCCGACTGTGGAGCCTATGTTCTTATCTTTTACTAATTGCTTTCTTTATGATATATGCACTAGTAACTTAAGATATTTGTAGAGTTTAAGTGAAGTAATGTATATCATGTATCTAGTATACAGACAAGCACATTTTTAAAAGAAATGCAGTTGCCTTTCTTCTGCCCCCTTTCCCAAAGGCCCTCCAGTGATGGGAAAATTGTCCTTGGCAGGCAAGATAGGGGGACTATTTTTGTCTGGGTGATTGGGGCTGGAGAAGAGGAGAACCAGGAGCTTTTCTGCATCTCAAATCAAACCAGGCTGGCAGCTTTCAACTCTGTCTATACATAGGCCTGGCTGGCCTTGTTGGTTATGTCTTTATTTAGAATCTCATGTCCCTTTCTGAACTTTGTAACCTGAGAAAGAGTGAACAACTGAAGGAAGAATGAAAAAGATTAATGGATTAAAATATATTTGCAAAAATATCCCATAGAAATTGGGGATATTTAGCCTGGTAAAGAGGAGACTGAGGGATATAATTCTCAATATAGTTCAAGGATTATATTATTGATGTTGACAACATGTTTTTCTCTGAAGGTGAGAGGTTAGACATGTTGCCATCCAAGTCCTTTCAAAATCTAAAATTTCATGTCTCTGAAAATGAAGAATGGAAGAGCTGGGATTAGAGGAGAAATTTCAGAACCATAAGGGCTTAAAAACAGCAAAAACCTGATATTAAGTTCTGTGGATATGTTAGGTAAATAGGTCTTTCCTTCCTGTGATTGCTCCTATTCTATTTAGGTGGGAGGCAGTAATTTATTTTGTATGTCCCAAAACATAGCTCTTTGAATACAATTGATGTGAAAAGTTCTGTTTTTTTTTTCATATTAAGTCATAACTTTTCTTTTTAAAGCTATGAATATGTATTTTGTATTCTAAAAGTAATGGTCACACAATCAACATTTCTTAGTAATTTACACCTTAGCATAAATAAGGTTAGCTGCTCTATTGAGCTGAATAAGCATGAAAAGTATATTTACTGCTCTTAGAATAGTCTTAGCTAGATGCTCCTGGTCAGTGAGCAGCTCTTCTATATGTGGTTCTTGAGGGACCAAGGCTCCCTCATTCGTGTGACTCCACCATCTAATGGCGCTCCATTTTCCATAACATTCAGCTGGTAGAAGGGAGAAGAGAGACTGGAGGAGGCCTACCCCTTTCTTAAAAGTGATTGATCTCACTTGGGCTCATATTTCATTGTGACAGCTAGTTACATGACCACAGCTAACTGCAAGGTAGGCTGAGAAAAGTAGCCTACTTGCCTGACTAGGAGAAAAAGAAACAGTTTTGGTAAACAGGTAGCATTGTCTACTACACACATTTAGAACTGGCTTTATGAAAACAATTACCAGTGCTCACAGATCATTTGCCTGTTAACCATAGTAGTTATGCATGTATGAAAATTCCACAAACCCTAGGCCAGAGCATTTGTTATAAGATTTAACTTCCTTGCAGATTTAAGTATTATACCTTCCTATCCATTGCTCTTCCTTTCTCTCTTCCTCTCCTCATCTTGCCTGTATCCTTATGACTTGGGGCCACTCTCTACATACATACTCTTTGCATACATTCTAGGCTAGGAGCCAGCAAACTGTGGGCCTTTTTGCATGACCCAGGAGCTAAGAATGGTTCCTACGTTATTTTATACACTGTTGATAAGGGAATGTAAATTAGTACAATCTCTATGGAAAACAGTATGGCTATTTCTCAAAGAACAAAAAAATAGAAGTACCCATGCAAGCCAGCAATGCCACTACTGGGTATCTACCCAAAGGAAATCACTATATCAAAAAGATACCTGCACATGTATGTTTATGACAGCATCATTAGTAATAGTAATGTCGTAGAATCAACCTAAGTGTCCTTCAACGAATGACTGGATGAGGAAAATGTATCTAATACACATGCATGTACACACACACACACACACACACACACACACACACACATATCATACACCCACAATGGAATGCTGTTCAGCCATAAAAAAGAATGAAATCATGTCTTGCAGCCACATGCATGGAGCTGGAAGCCATTATCTTTTAAGTGAAACAACTCAGATACAGAGTCAAATACCATGTTCTCATCTATAAACGGGAGCTAAATAATATGTACACATAGAGAATGTTGAATAATAGACATTGGAGTTTTGGAAGGGTGGGAGGGGCATGAGGGATGAGAGATTAGTGGGTACAATGGGCACTATTCAAGTGATAGTTAAACTAAAAGCTTAGACTTTACCTGTGTGTAATATATCTACGTAACAAAACTACACTTGTACTCCTTAAGGCTATTTTTTAAAAAGAATGGTTTCTACATTTTAAAATGTTTGGAAAAACTTAAAAAAGAATTTTTGATGACATGTTAAAAATTATATGAAATTCAAATTTTTGCTTGCTTCTGCCTATATCTAAAAAGACAGGCAGTTGCAACAGAGACTACACGGCCCATAAAGCCCCAAATATTTGCCATCTGGCCCTTTGCAGAAAAAGTTGCAAATTACTGGTCTAGGTCACAGGACAGTGGAGAGCCTCTACTGTGGGATAAAGGTATGATAAAAAAGCTATAAGTGTGCTGGTCAAGGACAAGAAAAAGCAAGTTCCTGATCCCTGATCATAGTTGTGAGAAAGAGAAGAGAGGATGGTGATCAAAGTTAGGAGAAGAGACTTGTATTATGTGCAACCCAGAAAAGGAAACAAGATCAAGACATGATGAAAATAAAGGGTCATACCAAGAAGAATTGAGAGGTGAGACCCACAATCTGAAGCCCACTCCTAGTATTTCATTTTTGCTTCTTTTAACCCTTAAAACTTTATGTTCATGTGCATGTTGAATCTCCCTAGGCTGCATTGTTTTGTTTTTTGTTTTTAATCTCCTATAATAGCTAGAAGAATGTTTTCTACTCAATGGGTAGTGAGACAATATTAATTGATTAAGTGAATGAATGAATGAATGGAATCTGGGCTGCAGGTCATTTGTATGACATCTCTGTGAAAATTTGCAGAAATTGACTTATTTGGGATTATGCAGCCTCTCAGACACATGTCTTAGCAAGAAGAAGGTGCTGTAGATTTCGCTGTCCTCTTCCCATCTAGTCTGGCACCATTGTGCAGGGAAGAACCTGCACTGAGGATGCAATATAAAGGCATTTATACTGGGGATGGAGTAATAAGGGCATTTTTGTTGGAAGGACCTTTAGCACACATACAGTTTAGCAAGTATGATGATTAGCTTTGTGTGTCAACTTGAATGGTCTAAGAGATGCTCAGATAGCTAGTAAAACATTATTTCTGGGTGTGTCTGAGAGGGTGTTTCCAGAAGAGACTAACATTTGAATCTGTGGACTGAATAAAGTTCACCCTCACCAATGTGAGTGGGCAACATTCAATCTGTTGAGAGCCTGAATAGAACAAAAAGGCAGAGGAAGGGAAAATTAGTTTTCTTTTCCTGAGCTGGAACATCCATCTTCTCCTGCCCTTGGACATCAGCACGCCTTATTCTCAGATCTTCAGGTTTGGACTGGAACTACACCAACAGCTTTCCTGGGCCTCCAGCCTGCCGACGGCAGGTCATGAGACTTCTCAGCCTCCATAATTGTGTGAGCTAATCCTTTACAATAAATATCTCCCCATACAGCTTTACATGTCCTATTGGTTCCATTTTTCTGGAGAACTCTAATACAGCCAGATTCTTGTTTTACACCCACCTATATACAGGGCAGCTCTCCAGTCTCCTAAATTTGCTCAAACTAGTACAATGCAAAGGAATTGTCAGGCTGTTTGTCTCCAGCATGTAAGTTGCTTAGTGGTAGTATGCCTACTCAAATACTCAGACACTGATCAATTTTCAGCTTAAAGGATGAGCAAAAGCTAGTTCAGGGGAAAAGGTTATATACCATAAAAACACTTCATGCCAGATATTGGAGAAGTGCAGAAATTGGAGCCTGTATAAATACGTTGGTGCTGTTCCATTTGGATATATGCCACAAAAAATAACCTAGAGTAGTTCTGAAAAATTGTCAATAAATCATCTATTTAGCTTGACACTGCAATCTAGCAGTTTATTTCTTTTATAAGCTTAAGTGCTCTTCAAAGCCAGACAACTTTTAAAGCTCTAATTTGAAACTTACCCCCACATAGGACTAAAGGATGACCAAAAACTACTTTAGGAGGAAGATTAGGGAAGGGGGCTCAACTTCAGCTTGACTAAAGTAACTGACATTTCAATGGTTCTAACATGGCATCCCTAACCCTAATAGGATTTTGAATTAGAGACTCATGCAATTGCTTCCAATATACTTATGCCATGTATGTTCTAGCTGTTTGATTCATTCTACTGTCTTTTATTTTCTCTCATCATTCTTTCTCTCCTTCTTTATAAACTTGTTTTTGCCTTTGTTTTCACCCCTGTTAATCTAACTAGCTACTTAGTAATATCTGGATGCACTACTAAGCCATGTGAAAGTGACCCCAGAATGAAGAAGTTGGTGATTAGTTTATTACAGCATTATGGAGGGGTGGACATTCTGTGATGTGGAATAAATTTGAAATATATTGGCTTAAACAAAAGACTTCTCACCAAATGCCTTTGGTATACTCATGATTGCTATAATTCCTTAAGGTATGGATACATGTTAGTGTACAGTGCCAAACAAACCTGGGACACTTTTTTTTTTTGACTTCAGAACCTCTTTTGGTAGAAAGATAATGTCCTGGAATGCTTACGTCATGATACTGGGCTCAGTGTGATAGGTCCATTTTGAGACCCTGGTCAGTGGGTCTGCCATTCAACATGTCAAAGACAAAACAAAGTCCAATGCAAAATTAATGAAGGCTCTTTATTTATAAACGTGCATCCAGAACTCATGTGTGGTCATTTTCCTTTCAGCAAGTGTACAAAGGTCTTAGAAAGGAGAGTGCGTTTTATGGAGTAAAAAGAGGAAATACTGAGACAGCCTCTGATTGGCAAGCATTCAAGTAGGGTGGGATTTGGGAAGTGGAGGAGATGTTCTAATTTGTCTTCAGGTGTATTTCGCCCTCCTTAGTTGGCTACAAGGGGGCAAGGGAGCAGTGTGGGGACATTTCAAAAGAGGAAGGAAAAGCAGAGATTGATGGGATGCTTTGGGATCAAACTGTCATATTCCTTACAGAAGGCAGCTGCATGGCTGGCAGCTTCTCAAATGTAACAATGGATCAGAATGTTTGACACTGGGTCAAAGCAAAAGGATACAATTCAAGGTGCTAGGCACTGTACTAAGTCCTATAGGTTAACTTTCCTTATGCTATTTTTCTTTAAGTATACCAACACATGAAGAGCTATTAAATAACTGTCCAAGTTTATGGCAGGGAAGTCATGGAATTCAGTCTCTGGTCTGTCTAGCTCAAAACTTCTTCCAAATACACCAAGCTTTTTCTCCCACTGAAGCCTGGTAAATTCAGAACCTATGAGGAATTGATATTATTAGACCTTTCACTAGTCAAAAAAACAGTAAACGCCTCCTGGCTAACACAGTGAAACCCCATCTCTAATAAAAATACAAAAAATTAGCCGGGCATGGTGGCAAGTGCCTGTAGTCCCAGCTACTCGGGAGGCTGAGGCAGGAGAATGACATGAACACGGGAGGCGGAGCTTGCAGTGAACCAAGATCGTGCCACTGCACTCCAGCCTGGGCAACAGAGCGAGACTCCGTCTCAAAAACAAAACAAAACAAAAACAGTAAACTCCAAGGGAAGACCAATTTATGATGAAATATTGTTGAATTAAGAATGACTTGTAACAAATGGGATGTTAATCTGGTTTTGCCACAGTGACGTCTCTTTTTAGGAAAAGATATGTGTGTCTGTTTGATTTTTTTTTTGTTCTAATGATATTTGCTATTATAGTATTTAATCTAAAATTAGGCCTTTGAATATTCTCAATATATACTTCAGTGATGGATTAAGATGGAGCTTAGAATAAAGATTTCTTTTTAAAGTTCTGTCATTCTTTGCTTGGCTTTCAAGGTTCTTAATAATTGAATTTAACCCAACATTCCCAAACTTACTTTACATCTTCTCCTCTCTTCCACACTCATATCCTCTTCTTTAAAAAGTCAACTCCTTTTACTTCATAGAAAATCTGTTCTCATTTTTATTCTGCTCCTAGCCCTTTCTGTCTTCCTCTTCTTTCTGTCCAAACAAACCTTCCACATTATTCAAAACTGAGCTCAAGGCTTTATGAAGGCTAAGCAGAGTAGTGGGCAGAACAGAGAAAACTCGTCCTCTTTTAAAAAGTAGATTTTTCTCATTTTTTCCAATTATGAAAAATCTCATTTGTAGATAAAAGTAGAGTGAATAACAATGAGTGGTCTTAACGATGGTCACCCAGCTTTAGCATTTATAAATATTTTTCAGACGTTGATTCATCTATTTGTTTTTACTACCACTCTTCCCCTTGCTCTTCCACTGAAGCATTCATTTACAAGAAAACTGAGACATCCCATTGTTTCACCTCTATATTCTTAAAAAAGAATTTTGCATTGAAATTCTGACTTTGTCATTTATTATAATAGCTGTGTGACTGTGGGGAAGTTTTCAGATATCTTGCTGAATCTCCATTTCCTCTTCTGTAAAATGGTAATGATGATGATGATAATATTAACACAAACAGACATATAGTAATTCCTTGTACTGTTGCTGTGAGGCATAAATGAGATAATATATATATAAAGATTTCCAGCACATAGTAACAGCTCAAACAAGTTTTAGTTTTCTTACCCACTCATAGGTATTTGCTCAAGAAGTATTAGTTAGTTCCTCTAAAATTCAATTACTCCAACTCTCATTGTCCTGCTCATTTAAATTCTAGCAATTAAAAAATACATTCTGTATCATTCTAAATGTATATAAAGCATAAGGGGGGAGAGGGAAATAACCTAGTATGAGCCAAGACAAAAATATGAATTAAAAAGTGGTTAGATTAATGCAAAGAAATGTACAATATGCTATTGACCCAATATAATTGTTAGCGGCAGATGGAAATGTGGATATTTAAATGCACAAATATGTAATGACATATACTTGTAAACTGGTTGTTAGTTTTGCATCAATACTTAGACTATAAGTTCAAGCAGAAGAGTCCTTCATTTTCTTCTTTATCCTGTTTAATGCTTAGAACACAAATAAGCAGTAGGTTTTCAATGAAGACAATTTTCCAGAGAGATTGTTGAAAAATGATTGTTTTAAGATGTCTTGTTTGATGATTTTATCCCTGATTTCAACAACCGAACTGATTATAATTTTACTGAAGTATAACATATATTGGAACATAAACTGTTTAAGATCCCAACCTCTTAATTTACAATTGTAGAAACTAAGGCTCACACTGGAGTAGAAAGTTTTACTTCTTTCCAAGCTTTGCCTTTCAATTCTTTTCCTTGCCTCATTATACTTGCTGGCACACCAAGTACAATGTTGAATGCAAGCATTTGGAGGAGACTTTTTTGCCTTTTTCTCTATCTTAGACAAAAATTTTAAAATATTGTATCATTAGTTATATTAGCTGTAGATTTTTCTAAATGCTCTTTTCAGATTGAGAAAGTTGTTTTCTATTTCTAGTTTTCTGAGAGTTTTTTAAAAGTCTCAAATGGCTGTTGAATTCTGTCGAATGCTTTTTGTTTATCTATTGTGTGCTCATATACTGTTGCCCCTTTGGTTTATTAATATCATGCATCATGTCAGTTGATTTTTTAGTATTAAACTAACCTTGCATTCCTGGGACAAACTCCACTTGGGAATAATGTGTTATCCTTTTTATATATCATTGTGTTTGTTGTCCTAATACTTTGTTAAAGAATTTTGTGTATATCCCCTTGGTCTTTAGTATTTTCTTCTTACAATGTTTTAGTTAAGTTTTGGTATCAGGGTAATATTATGGGCAATAGAATGAGTTAGGAAGTGTTCCAAACAACTTTATTTTCTGAAAGAGTTTATGTAAGATTGGTATTATTTTTTCCTCAAATGTTTGATACAATTCACTGACAAAATAGTCATGACTTGAAATTTCTCTTGTGGGATTAAAAACATTACTCATTCAATTTTCTTACTAGAGATGTGTTTTCATATATATGAATATATACATATGTAATTTCCCCCTATTTCTTCTTGGATCAGTTCTAGAATATTGTAATTCTTACAAAAATTTTTAAATTTTACTTAGTTGTCAAATTTATTGGCATAAAGTTGTTTTCTTGTGTTCATAAAACTTATAAGTGGCAAAGAGTAAAGCAACCCAAGACTTCTGATCTCATGTCCAGTGCTTTATGTACTATGCTACCATATGATACAAATCATGACTTTACTAATTTGCCAAATATTTGTTTTCCGGCCATGCACCAAAATTTTTGCTGTGCTATGGAAATGCTGATTATTAAAATGATATCTTTGGCTTCAAAAATCCCATAGTTTAGAAAAGGAGAAAAACTTATATATAGATTCTGTGTTTTTTGCAAAGTGATAAGGGCTACCATAAATTTAATATTACAGAGGATGAAGTGATTAATTACTACAGGAAGTAGAGAAATCAGAGAAGGGTTTGTAGAGAGGATGATACTTACACTTAGCCTTTTTTGTAGGAATATTCTAGGCAGAGATATAATTCAAGGTATGGAAGAATGAATGTATAAAGGAGCCAAGATGTGAAAAAGCAGGTTGTGCTCAAGGAAGAATGACAAATCTGTGTCAGTGGAGGTGTGTTCAGAAGAGTTTCACATGTGGATGGGGTCAGATTTTGAAAGACCTGGCCTTTCAGAGGGAGTCTAGGATTATTCCCACTAGCACTAATGGTTTAGGTCTCTAGAATCTATATTTGTGTGTCTTTTCCACTTTATGACTTCTGTCAACACAATAATGATTAGAAGAAATCACTAAATATAAATGTTAAGATTCTCATCTATTTCTAGCCTGGCAGTTTACTCACCATAAGCCACCTGCTTAGGGGGTTAATCCTTAAGCTGATTATTTATCATGCAGCATTACCACCTCTCACTAAAAGGAACCTAGATTTGCTTTAAAAACAAATGTCACTCTAATCTAGAGAATGGGTAGGCATGAGCTGGAAAAATTGTGTTGTTAAAATGATTCACTGCCAGAAATTCTCCTCTTCTCTGGGACAGTGAGCCAAATTTACTGCTCTGTTCTTGAGCAGAAAGAATTTATAGTCAAAATAAAATAACAACAAAAAAAAAACTTTAGGGTTCAAAATAAATAATTTTAAAAGTTTGGAAAGGAGACTCTTTTCATGATCGTATTTTTTTGTTTTGGTTTGTTTTGTTTGCTTTTTATTTTTAAAACAAGTTTGATAGTTGGCTTAAGTTTGGCCTGCTGACCAAAATAATGCAAGTTAGACCCTTATTATTTTGGTTTACTTGTTGCTGAGAGGTTCTCTAACAGCACCAATGGGTTAAAAAGAGGATCACAATGACCTGTGGTGCTGGATTGCAAAAAAATATGCAACCTTCTCAGAAAACTGACAAGCCACATATTTGTTAACCTGTTTTAACTGGTGAAGAAACACTGACAGACTGTTTTCCTAATACTAAATTAAATCGATGGGCTTACATTGTGAAGTGTAGTGAAATCAGCTCTTAGGGCCAGTAGCAAAAACATAACATACTGTTAAATCTTTGAGGCAGTTGAGAAGCAATAGAAATCTGTTATTATATGGATCTGTAAAGTACCCAAACAGCACCGTTGATTAAATTTGTTATCAAAATGTGATCTAGTTCAGGTACCTAAAAAGGTAGTTATGAGATGTCCTTCACTTTATTCTTTCAGATTAATCAAAATGTGCCAATAATTTAGGTCTCTAAATACAGGAAAAATCGGGAAATTAAATGTTAGCACATTATAGAAACATAGTTTGGACAAATGAGCTCACTTCAGATACCTATTTAGCAGAGGATCAAAGTACAACTCTGCTTCTTTTAGAGATGTAATCTTGGAAAAGTCTCTTGACTACTCAGCACTCATTTCTAATCTGTACTTTCACACTCTTAAGAATGAATATATTGTAAATTGTATAAGATAGCCTATACAACATTCAACACATTTTTTATATGTATATTAATGTTTGTTAATCTCTGAATGGCCAGATTGGTGACCTAGAAGTTGAACATAAAGGTTTTTTTCTTATCTAGTCTGAAGACAAATTTGGCTCTTTATTATAAAGTCATACTTCCCCAGATGTGCAGCTTTTGTAGTTTCCTGGTCCTTTCTTGCACATAATTTATTGAAAACTGAATTAGAACAATAATGATTACCAACAGTTGTGAGAGCTTTACAGTCTATAAAGCACTTTCATAGACCTTGTCTTTTTCGATCCTCATTCAACCCTTTAAGGGATAATTATATTTCCCAGTTTATAATGTGGACACTGAGGCTGAAAGTGGTAATAACTGTGTAAGATCATGTAACTAGTACCATAGTTCAAGGCACTTATATTTTCTAATGCAGCATGTTTGCTGTATGCATATATTCCAATATAAAATTTAGGTAACCATGAAATTCATCATCCAAGTTGGGACATTTTAAGGAGTGAAAGGAGGTGACATAAATAATTATGCCAGGACCATGGACATAAACTGTGACTGTCTTGGGAAAATAGGAACGTATTGGTAAAATCCATCTTGATAAAATTCAAGTTTTATGGGACTGGACGGTCTATGTGAAGTCTCTCAATTAGTCTCATTTTTTAGACCTCCTTTGACAGATAAAAGTATTACTTAAAAACTGAACTTTAAAATCTTCCAGAAAGGGAATATACATTTAAAAATACTAACTTTTTGACACGAGGCAAAAGAACACAAGATAATTTTTGATTTTCTAATTGCATTCTTTCTCCTTGTATAGAAGAAAACTTGTCCTTTACTCCTCAGGCGAATGCCCTGAGATACAATTTGGATCAATTCTGAAAATGCCCAGCAAAGGAAAGAGCCATTGTATGTTAACAAGATGACTAAGAAACATATTGAAAGACTTTATAAAAGTTTACTAAACAGGATTTTCAAGGCAGCCTGGGATTATTTAACAAATGCACAAGGTTCCAGAGAACATAAAGTGATTTTTAAAGATTAAATGCTGACTGCATCTGTTGTCTTCTGTTTTCTATCTATATTCATTGATAACAGGCCAAACAAATATGCAAAATCTATCCAATCACAAGGGCATTTATAGGCCTAATGAAGGATTTCTTTAAAATTACTTTCAATGAAGGGAGCAGTAATGAACTGAAAAGGTATTTCAGATGCTTGTGGATGTTTCTAAAGACTTTTTCTTTTCTCTGCTCTCCTCTCTCAACTCTACCCTTCCGCTTTCTTCCTCTTTCTTTCTGTTTCTTTCTTTCCTGTTCCTTTTCCCTTTCCTTTTCTTCCTCTTTCTTTTTCTCTTTTCTCTTATTCTCTTTCTCGCTCGCTCTCGCTCGCTCTCGCTCGCTCTCGCTCGCTCTCGCTCTCTCGCGCTCTCTCGCGCTCTCGCTCTCTCGTTCTCTCATTCTCTCACTCTCTCGCTCTTCTCTCTCCTGTCTCTCCTCTCTCTCTCCTCTTTCTTCTCTCTCTCTTTCTCTCTCTTCTCTTTCTCTCTTTTCTCTTTCTCTTTTCTCTCCTCTTTCTCTCCTCTCTTTCTCTCCTCTTTCTCTCCTCTCTTTCTCTCCTCTTTCTCTCCTCTCTTTCTCTCCTCTTTCCCTCCTCTCTTTCTCTCCTCTTTCCCTCCTCTCTTTCTCTCCTCTTTCCCTCCTCTCTTTCTCTCCTCTCTTCTCTCTTTCTCTCTTCTCTTTCTCTCTTGTCTCTTTTTCTCTGTCTTTCTCTTTCTCTCTCTTTTTCTTCCTCCTCCTCTCCTCTCCTTCTCTCCCCTCCTCCCTTCTTTCTTCCTTTCTGCCTTTTTTGATTTTGTTTTCCTCTTTCCCTCCTAAAGCCTAACACTGGACTTTGAACTTACAAGGACTCCAGGAATACAGTAGTAACCCCTTAGCAGCAGGGAATATGTTCCAAGTCCCCCAGCAGATGTCTGAAACTGCATGATACCTAACTACATACTGTATGTTTTTCCTATATATACATACTATGATGAAGTTTAATTTACACATTAGGCACAGTAAGAGATTCACAACAATAATAATGAAATAGAATAATTATAACAATATACTTTAAAAAAGGTTATATGAATATGGTCTCTCTGAAAATATTGCACTGTACTCACCTATTTTTGGACTGCAGTTGAACACAGGTAGCTGAAATAGTAGATAAGGGGGACTACTGTGCTTGCTAATGGATTATTTGTGTTTGAAAAAAGTGAGCAAGTAGTTGGCCAATCTTCCAAGAAGTACCCTTCTAGACCTCAAGTTTTCCTCATCCTCCGTAGCAAAAGGAATGGAACAACATTTTACTGCAGTTTTTTTTTTTTTTTTTTTTTTGAGCCGGAGTCTTGCTCTGTCATCCAGGCTGGAGTGCAGTGGCCAGATCTCGGCTCACTGCAAGCTCCGCCTCCCGGGTTTACGCCATTCTTCTGCCTCAGCTTCCCGAGTAGCTGGGACTACTGGAGCCCGCCACCTCGCCTGGCTAGTTTTCTGTATTTTTTAGTAGAGACGGGGTTTCACCGTGTTAGCCAGGATGATCTCCATCTCCTGACCTCGTGATCCGCCCCTCTCGGCCTCCCAAAGTGCTGGGATTACAGGCTTGAGCCACCGCGCCTGGCCTGTGCAGCACTTCTTAAATTGATGTCGAAGAGCCAGTTAGTGCCATCTGACAGTTACCTTTGCACCTCATCAAGGAAGATCCTAAACAAATACAACCTCTCATTATGTCTTGGCAGCTGGACAATTTCTAGTCTTCCTAAAAACAAAATGTAAATCACCTCAATAAAACTTATCCAAGACATTCTAGACTTAAGTGGAGCTTGGTGAGGGTGCAGGCAAGAGAGTCTACTTTTAAAGTGAAGAAAAAATGGGGGATAAGTAACTGAGAAAGCTTCATGTTACACTTCATATATTTCCTTCTTCCATCTGTGAGTCAATTTAACAGTGAATGAAAGGGATCAAACAGATAATACTTCTAACATGGCATCTCCTTTATTTTTGTTTTGTAATCCTGGCTCCAGCAGTTGCTACTCATGTAACCTTGGGTGATTACTTAAACCATCTGTAAAATGAAAATAAGAAGAGTCCTCCTCTCAGAGCATTATTACTGGGATTGAACATGGTAACACAACTAAGGCTCCTGGAACAGTGACCAACACCTAGTAAATATTCAATTTATTATGCAAAACAAATTTTTTTTGATGATGTCTATGCTGTTCCTATTTTTATCTCATACCCAGGGTGACTGTGTTGCTTCCTGGGTAATGTTCTTTTGGAGATTCTACCAACGAATCCCAAACCCCAAAGTCTCACTCCACGTGCTCAGCAATGCTCAAAAGGCTTTTAACAGTGAACAAAACCTCTCACTCCTCAAATGCTTAAGAGGCAACTCTGGCTTGAGTCCAAAAAAGACTTTTAGAAAAAGTAATTTTTGACACTGGTAAGGCCAGAGTCTCAGGTGTTGTCTGGGAGGGACAGCAAAGGCAAAAAGAAAAAAAAAAAAAAAAAAAAAAAAAAAGCCACATCCCACTGTACCAAAACAAATCTGAACCTCCTCAAAATTTAACCAACATTTCATTCATCCGAAGCTTTGAATAAAAAGCAAGAAAGTAACACAGCCCACAGGGCATTTTTTGGGACAAAGAAGATTCATTCCCAGGGCTGCAGATTTCCTAACACCTGGGGATATGTTAGTGCACATGAATGAATATTCCATTGTTTTGAGGATCTCTTTGTAAGTATCTTGCTTCAAGAATGATGGGTGACGTCAATCAGGAAAAAATCCCCAGTGAATCCTAGGACTTATTGCTCCAATTAAGCAAGAAGACACGTTAGAGCATGAAAGATTGGGTAATAATTCATACCTGTTGTGTTTCGCTGTTAACTGTGAGCCTAAATGTAGACTCTAACCTCTCTTAAGCATAATTTTTTTTCTACACAATAGCTCAAGGCCTTGAATATTTAAGAAAATTACATATAAGGAAATGTTAAAAAATAATCTCCCTGAAGAAAAGTACATGGCTCATGAAAAATAAATCTGGGTAAATTAAGTTATGAAAGATGTATTTCAGTTAGAGCAGGAGCTTTGAAGTGTGTTTCCTGTGCAAAAACAAAAACTTGGCTTCCTAGACGGTAAATTGCCAACACAATAGCCTTTCGGGTATCACAGGAGCTTGCAGTTTATCTGGGCTTCCAGGTCACCCTGGGTTTAAGCCTGACTTACTGTCACCCTCCTTTCAAGGGTCCTGGGACTTCTGGTGTGAGGCAACATTTAAAGCCTTGGATGAATGTGTTTCTTTTTCTGAGGAAGTGTCTTACTTTTTCTGACAGCTGCATCTGGCCGCCTGTTGAGCCTAGTTTTCTTCTAAGAAATGATTTTTGGAATAAGGACCAGAAGGCCTTACTCGGCTGACCAGGAAGTAGAATTATACAATGGCCATGAATGTGGAATTCACGGCCTGGGTTCAATCCCAGTTTTGCAAATTCCCTAGTAGGGTGAGCTTGGGCAAGTTACTTCATTCTTTAAACTTCAGCTGCCTCAATTGTAAAGGGGATATGACTACCTAAGAGAGTTCCAGCGAGGGTTAAAATGGAAAAATGCAAATAAAGAAGCACTTAGTATATCACTGGGCATAAAATAAGCCCTCAAGGAGAGTTAACTATTATGGTTAACTCAAAACATCTTAGGATGTAAGATGGTGGTGGGGGTTCTTTTGATCAACAGTTTAACTGAACTACAATCAGAATAGATTTACATATATATAAACAAACAAAAATTATGAGGCCCTTCTATAGATAAGAAGTAAAGCACTCTCAAGCTTTTGCAGGGGCTATTGCCCTCAAGTAGCATGACTCTAGTTGAGCTAATTAAACATGCGTTTGCATAACAATACCAAGTAGGAAGTGGCAAGCTATAAGAGAATGTAGATAAAGTGCTACTGGACTTCAGAAGAAGGTGGGATTATAATCTAGTTGAGGGAAGTCAGAGAAGACTTTGCAGATGAAGGTCCCGTGGTGAACATCTCTTTATTCTTAATATATTGACAACAGTGTTCATATGATTATATTGAGTTGAAAATTTCAGACTGGAAAGATCTACCTTCTATAGTGTAAAGATTTGGACATGTCTGAGAGAGTTGAAATTCAATGTATATTCTCTCATTACAGTAACCTCGGGCCATAAAAATCAGTATCCCTTTAAAATGAGAATCAGGTTTGGCTTTTCCCCAGAGGACAGTTGGCCATTTGCCTGGTGGTCTGTGCAGTAACATACAAACTTCCCTAGTTTGAAAAGAAGGGGAGGGAAGGAGGGGAAGAAAAGAGAGAAGCAGTGCTGATCTTTTGTCTGTAAAAACTCTGCATGATGGTCAGGTGTGAAAAAAACTTGCTCAGGCTCTCAGGCAAAGTTGTGTTGCTCTTAGTGGAAACAACGGAAACTTTTGTCGTCGTCGTCTTCTCTCCTGTTCTAACTCTCCTGCTATCTTCTTGTTGTTTGCCATTCTATTCACTCCTTTGTTCATTCATTCATCAAATATTAAGTTTCTAGTCTTGGAACTTAAGTGCTGCTGTAGAGGTAAGAAGATGAATACAGCAAGTTTCCTTGTTCTGATCACCCTTGTAAGAAAGGCCGGCAATACTCAGGAAGAGTTATAACCCAGGATATATAGGGAGTGGGGTCTTGCTGAAATGCTGGAGAGGCTGGCTTTTCTGTATTTCTTCTATTTTGGTGTGTATTTCCCAGTTGACCACCTCTTTGATTTTGTATGCTGCTGCTTCATGCTTCTAGCTCTTTTTTGTAAGTAAGCAGCTAAGCCTATATCTAAAAGCATTTTTAAATGTGAGTGTGTGTATAATTTATATATATATGAAGTGTATATATATATATATATAAAGATTATATATATATAATAAAGATTCCTCTCTTACACTAAGTTGAGTTATAGGCATGAAAGGGGAATTACGGCAGAGTTGGGAAAAACTGGTTGGGGACATATTACAAAATAATAACACAAGTAAATTTTGGTTGTGTTGCAGAAGGGAAGAACAAATTCATTTTTCTCCTCTGTTCTCTCCTTCTAGAAGCATCTAATCATGACTAATTTTATGGAGGTGCCGCTATTTGAGAGGATTTTAAGAGTAAGAAAGGCCCTAGTCCAAAAATATTTCCCTCTTTGATTCCAGAAATCTTCAGATAAATGATTTAATTCTTTGCCTCAATTACTGCCCTCTTTGGTCCTATTATTTTTTTCAAATGCAGGATTATATGGGAAATCATCAATTCTTGAGAAAACCATCTCTCAAAATCACTTTCCTGTAGAATTGAGAAAGATGGGAAAATCAGAGTTCTGTTTTTTTGTAAATATCATCTAACTCCATTCATTAGACTCTGTATAACTAGGAAAGTACAGACTGTTGCATTCATTTTACTTCTTTTTGTGGAACTCTGGACTATATCTGTGATGAAAAGTAAATAGAAAAGGAAACATGTAACTAACGAATACGAAGCCTAAACATGTTCACCAAAAATATCTACACAATTGGGATACAGTTTATTTTCTGGCCCCTGATTTTCAGGATAACTGCCTTATTTGTTCCTTTCACTATACATGTGAGGAGATGGCACTGAATTATAACAAAGATTGTTATGGTCTTCAAACCACTAATAGAGAGCTTATCCAGTTTTGCAAGTTGGATCAGTTGACACGAGGCAGAAAGCTAGAATACATTTGCATTCATTGGTTCAGTGGAGTTTCTTGCTGAAGTATGTTGTGCCACATTATCTCGTCACTGCTTTATAACTGACATATGCCCAATTGCCTTATATACTTTAGAAGCAACTGTCATTTTATCTTGAAGAACAATTAAGTCTTCTGAAGGCTAAATGTTTCCAAGGAAGAAAAAAAAAGCCAGACTACAGTTTAATTTATTGAAAGTTATTTATAATTTAGTACTTACTGTCCTGAAAATGCCTGTCCCCTTGGAAATATGATTCAGATGCCCTGAACTGAAGAAACATTTTCCTTTTTCCTGTGTAAAATGTGAAACAAAAGACAACTGAAAAACACTTCATTAAAACAGTTCCTTTGTCCTTTTGACAATGAAAATTGAAAAGAGACATGCCAGTTTGGCTATGTGGGTGGTCCTCTTTCTATACTAACCTTAACATGACCTCACAGAAATCACTGAAAGTTATTTGATGGTTCTAGAGACTTTAAAAATATGTGTTGAAAGGCAATGGTCCCGTGAACTCAGGGATTTCAGAAATGCCATGTTTTAAGAATGAGGTTCCAAAGGCTGAAAGATCTGCCCAAGAACTTGCGCTCTGTCCAGACCTTAGTGTACCCAGGACATAGCCTGTTTTCACACCTGGACACACTTTTCTCTAGTCATGTCATGCTCCTTGGTTATTTACATACACTTTTTCAAGGTCTTCTATAGGCTAATTTTGTCATCAACTGCATGTAATTGGTCTAAGTCGATGTATGTATGATGTGACCAAATGAACTTAAAGTATGTTCCCCATGGGAATATCGCTGACATTTATTTTTTGGTTCAGTAATACTAGAACATTCCTAATCTCATAATGTCCTCAACTTCTTCAGAGTGCAGCAAAAAGATTTGATTATCTGATGAAAAAATGAAGACTAGATACTGTATTTTTGGTTCTTTTTAAGTTTCTTACTCTTTTAGAGTTAGTTTTTCATATCTAAGGATTGTCTGAGAAAAGTCAGTACAGTTACTAAGAAAACTGTTTTTTGATCTATTTTGCCAGTCAGACAATTCAGTCTAATAGTTTTGAGAAATGAAAAATGAACCATGTACTTTTGCCTTTGGTTAATATTTCTCTGTTAAATGAAATTTGATAGTTTACCTCTAACTCTATTAAAATAATGCTGTCCAAAACTATCATATGGTAAAAGCCATCCTCTTTTTGTGCTATTATAAAGTATCTTTGTCTAGTTTGGTTATAGAAAAACCAAAAATAATAAACAAAAGGGCTCTTGTTTTAGTGATACAGCCCTGGTAAGTAGCATATAGGAAACTTTCAGGGATGTTGTCATGAAGTCTTAGGAAATGTATCTTTCTTCTCTAAAATATCACAAAATTAAACAAAAATAGCTTCTACACAGCCTTCCTGTAAAATGGAGTCACTGCAATATGTATTTTTTAGCACATTGTATAACTTTTGTTATTCATCTTGATATGAATCATGCTTTTAGAATGTTTGGCAGGTCTTTGAGTTTAAGTTCCCAAATGAGTATTCAACATAGATTAATTAAGACTGTTATTTCATGGAGTATAAATACAACTGCTTATTAAAACATATTTATTGAAGATAAACAATTATGTAATAGAAACCAGCTACAGAATATAATAATATGACTAATGAAAAAGGCAATTGATTACAAATGACATAATTACTGAAGGTTAAGAGCTATGCAATTGATATTACTTGTTATTTCTTATGTAGGCTTTAATAAGCATTTTGATCATTATTTAATGTCCAATTTATTACATCCAAACAAAGAGTTACTTTCCAACTTGGTACACGTTGCCTTAACAGTGCTTAGGGGAGTTGGGAAGCTTATAGCTTTACCCTTAGGATTGAGGAAGGACATTGACAAAGAATGTTAATTGTTACCGGTTGTATTTTATTTTAGAAAATGGAAAGAAAAAACCAAGGTCTTTGATTGGCACCTTCTGCCAACTTTGTGAAAAATGAGGATCCTCACATACTGAACTGAACATCCTCACATACTGTGTGAACATCCTCACATACTGAGTGGCCGCTCAGTTTCCACAGAGAGGACTGAAGATGACCATTTGAATTTTTGTGACTTGCTCTTTCCTAAGAAATTCTCTAAGAAATAATTTCATTACCATTGTCACCCCAAGAGGGTTTAACGGGAATTAGTAGCTTTGTTTGGACTCTGGCATTAAAATGGATATTTTTCCCCCAACTTCTCTGTGGTTCCTTAGTTTCCACAGTAATGTGATATGCTCTGTGGTACTGAGAAGGGGGTGAGGTTTAAAGAGGCACAATCAGTAATTTATGGCCTCAGTTTTAGGCTATGGAAATAAGGAGTATGTTATGAAGTTAGAATAGTGTGGATAGAATTAAGCCCGTTCCCAGGGGCTTACAGGATGCGAGAGATGGGAATTGGAGCAAGGAAGGACAGAATACGCTGAAGACAAGTTTTTAAAAATACTATTATAACTTTTATTTTAGGTTCAGGGGTAAATGTGCAGGTTTGTTATATAGATAAACTGTGTCATGGGGGTTTGGTATATGGATTATTTCATCATCCAGATAATAAGCATAGTCCCCAATAGGTATTTTTTTTTTATTCTCTCTTCCTCCTACCTTCCACCCTCAAGTAGCCCCCAGGGTCTGTTGTTCCCCTCTTCGTGTCCATGTATTCTTATGGCTTAGCTCCTACTTATAAGTGAGAACATGCAGTATTTGATTTTCTGTTCCTGTGTTACCTTGCTTAGGATAATGACCTCCAGCTCCAACCATGTTGCTATAAAGGACATGATCTCATTCTCTTTTACAGCTGCATAATATTGCATGGTGTATATGCATCATGTTTTCTTTATTCACTCTACCATTGATGGGCATTTATGTTTGCTATTGTGAATAGTGCTGCCATAAACATATGCGTGCATGTGTCTTTATGGTAGAATGATTTACATTGTTTTGGGTATATACCCAATAATGGGATTGCTGAGTCAAATGGTAATTTCATTTCAAGTTCTTTTAGGAATCACTACACCACTTTCCACAACGGGTGATCTAATTTACAGTCCCACTGGCAGTGTATAAGTGTTCCCTTTTCTCCACAACCTCACCAGTATCTGTTATTTTTACTTTTTAATAATAGCTATTCTGACTGGTGTGAGATGGTATTTCATTGTGGTTTTGATTTGCATTTCTCTAGTGATTAGTGATGTTGAGCATTTTTTCATATGCTTGTTGGCTGCATGTATGTCTTCTTTTGAAAAGTGTCTGTTCATGCCCCTTGTCTCCTTTTTAATGGGATCATTTATTTTTGCTCCAGGAGAGTCTCAAAATGATGTTTCGCATGGATGTTAGTCTGGCTACAGCTTTTATTCTCCTGAAGGGGTAGCATTTAGCCCAATTGTGAAAATGATGAAGTGTGTGTTTGTGTACGTAGTATTCCTGTGCTCTTTGTTCTCACTTCTTTCTGGCTCTACTCACTTCAGATGTTACTAGATGTTGGTAGTATTTTCAGATCACAATAAGCTTCCCCTTCTTCCTGCTTACACACATGCCAGTGTGTACACACAGACAAACGTATGTATGCACGCTCTGTATAGGTAACTTTTATATGGCCAGACTTTCTTCCTCCATGCTTAATTCCTAATTTAAAAATTTACATGTTTGATGTATTCTCTCTGGGCTCTACTAAGGGTAGGAAACTATTGCAGTGGTGAAGTTAAAAGCATTCACTTTGGGTTAGAGTGCTTTGGATTTCACTACTTTGGCCCCTATTCTAATATCTATATCTCTACTACTTTGACAAAACCAGTTTAAATTCTCTACACCTCAGTTTGTTTTCCGTAATTTCAGAAAAAAATTTTAAAAAGTCATGTCTACTCCTCAGTATTATAAACAATGAATTAGATGATTCATATAAACCATTAACTTAGCACAGTGTCATCCACATAATGTCCCATAAAATATAGAACAGTTGGTTTCTGCTGTTATTGAAGAAGAATAAGCTACCCTCATATAATCAGATCTTCATCTGGGTGTGACAAGTCAGATTATTTGCCACTTGCACATCGAGACATCAAGGCTTATAGGAGCTATTATCCTTCCTGAGTTCCTTATACACTTCTCACTCCACAAGGTCCAGCTCAATCAAAATTTTCAACTCTCTTCATAGTACTTTGCTAAATGCAAGGGGGCTATATGAAAATGAATAAGAACTTTGCCTTGCCTTTATCCACACCTGAGATTTTTTTTTTTTTAATCTTCAAGATTTTCCTTGTTTCATCTGACATAAATTTGACACATTTCTTGTTTTGAAATTTGTAGGAGAGGGCAATAAGACGGCAAAAATATGAAGGAGAGGAAGGGTTGACAACAGAGTTTATTCAGGGGTGGTCTTACTCATTTTTGAATCCTCAATATATTGTTAAAGACAAGGTGCTTAAGGTGCTCAGTAAGTATTAGTTGATCTGTGAAATGAATGAGTGAATGAATATTCTACCAAGTGTGCTAGGTAACTTCTTGCTAGGTAGAGACCATTGTCCTCTGAATTGGTCTGTAAGGCTTCCAACGTAGAAGAGTATACACCCAGGTCCTCAATGTGGTTGTTGTGACAGCTAATAGCGAGTCATTCTCATATAATTCTGATTTTATATGTCACTAAAAATTGGAATCTCCTGACTCAATGTCATCATAAGAAAAAGAATGTGAGCAAATTATTTTTGTCTGAGTTTCTCTTTTAAAGCAAGGGATCAGAAACTTCAGCAGCTCTATGAGTTCCATAAAATTATTGCCAAAACTTTGGGTGCATATGCAAAATTTCTGGGGAAATAAATCATAGTTTTTTTATCACACACACACACACACACACACACACACATATATATATATATATATATTTTTTTTTTTTTGAGATGGGGTCTTGCTCTGTCTCCCAGGCTGGAGTGCAGTGGCGCAACCTTTCCCTCTTGGTTTCTAGCGATTCTCCTACCTCAGCCTTCCGAGTAGCTGGGATTACAGGCGTGTGTCACCACACCAAGCTAATTTTTGTATTTTTAGTAGAGACAGTGTTTTGCCACGTTGGCCAGGCTGGTCTCAAACTCCTGACCTCAGGTAATCTGCCCACCTTGGCCTCCCAAAGTGCTGGGATTACAGGCGTGAGCCACTGTGCCCAGTCAGTTTTTATCATATACTTAAGGGACCCAACAACCTTTAAAATGTCACCTTTGAATTTATAAATCTCCAGATTCATAAAGCAAGTTCTTAGAGACCTTCAAAGAGATATAAACTCACACAGAATAATAGTGGGAGCCTTTAACACCCAACTGACAGTATTAGATCAGAGAGGCAGAAAATTAACAAAGATATTCAGGACCTGAAATCAACACTCTACCAAATGAATCTAATAAATATCTACATAACTCTCTACCTGAAAACAACAGAGTGTTCATTCTTCTCATCTGTACATGGCACATACACTAAGATCAACCACACAATCACATATTAAGAAATTCTCAGTAAATGGAAAATAACTAAAATCATACCAACCACTCTCTTGGACCACAGCACAATAAAAATAGAACTCAAGACTAAGAAAGTCACTCAAAACCATAGAATTAAATAGAAATTAGAGAGCCTGCTCCTGAATGACTTTTGGTAAATCATGAAATTAAGGCAGAAATCAAGAAATTATTTGAAACGAATGAGAACAAAGATGCAACACAACAAAATCCCTACACAGCTAAGGTAGTGTTAAGAGGAAAATTTATAGCAGTAAATACCCATATTAAAAAGTTAGAAAGATCTCAAATTAACAACCTAAGATCACAAATAAAGAACTAGAGAACCAAGGGCAAACCAGCCCCAAACCATTCATTTGAGGGCATGTACAAATAGAGGCCTCTAATTCCACTGACATTCAAAAGACCCCAGTCAGTGATAGTCTAGTTAAACCACTCAGATTTAAATTTCAAGTCCGGGAGGCTACTGAATTATTCTGTCAACTTATGTATTTTTGAAATATGGATCTTAGCTAATTGTTAAATCACAGATTGTATTGAGAGGGTTTGTTATGAATTAGATGTAATACGGGGTGGAGTTTCAACTAAAGTCTCTAGGGAAAAGAAACTAAATTTTGATGAGAAGGAAATGCTGAAACTAGAACAAACCAAATGTGTCTTATGGATTGATGAGACAAAGAGCCAGTATTAATTTAAGAAGGACATTTGTGGGTCAGTGACTCTGTGCAGTCTCTTCTGGAGACACAGACAAGAATTCGTCCTTTAAAAATGTAATACACTAGTAAGAAACTTTAGGGTAATGAAAACGGTTAGGATGGGGTGGGGAGACTTATGGCAATAGCACATCAGCAAATGACAATGGAAATAACCTTTATATATTTCAGCTTTCATATTTGGGCCTCTGGTCATAACTATGACATTGACAAATGACAGAACCTGTACTTCAGACAATTTTCACAGATATAGCACAGGTCTATATTAGGCTAGTCTTACAGAAAATATTACTATGTGTTTTGAAAATGAGCTTTGTGAGCAGCCACAAAATATATTTCTCCCTCAGTGGAAAGAAAGATGGCAACTGGTTCAATGGAAGGTGGATAACCTTTGAAATGAGAAAGCTTGGTTTGAACATCAACTTTATTGCTTAGAAGCTAGAAAAGAGGAATTCTCACTGAGACTTAGTTGCTCCACCTGTAAACTAGGGATATTAATGCTTAATTCTGGGGTTGCTGTAAGGCTTAGAGGTTAATGCCAAACTTTATGAATAGTAGGCAACTAATAAATGGTAACCATTATTAATAATATGAAATTGGTATAATTCATTTATATGATAGGCAACAAAGTGATTCATATAAGTGAATTTCGAGGAATAGAAGCTTTCCTCTTGAAATGCTAAATTTTTAATTTTTAGCTGCCTAATAGAGTTAGAATCTCATTGTAGTTTTTAAAAAATTAAATTTATTATTATTATTATTATTATTATTATTATTATTTGTAGAAACAGGTCTTGCCATGTTGCCCAGGCTGGTCTGAAACTCCTGGGTTTTAAGTAATCCTCCTGCCTCAGCCTCCCAAAGTGCTAGAATCATAGGCATGAACCACTGCACCCAGCCCTCAGTATAGTTTTGTCTTTTTCATTTCCCTAATGATTAGTGATGTTAAGCATCATTTTATGTGCTATTACCATTTGTATTTATTCTTTGGAGAATTATTTATTCAGATCCTTTGTCTATTTTGAATCAAGTTGTTTCTGTGTTGTTTTAGGAGTTCTACATATATTCTGAATATTTATTCCTTTTATGAGATATACCATTTCCAAATATTTTATCTTATTCTGCAGGTTGTCATTTTACATTTGATATTGCTTTTTGATGTACAAATTTTAAAATTTTTTATAAAGTTCAAGTTGTCTATTTTTTCTTTGGTTTCCTGTGCCATTGGTGTACTATCCAATAGATTATTGCCAAATCTAATGTTGTGAAGCTTTGACTCTATATTTCCCTCTAAAAGTTTTATAGTTTTATTTAGGTTTTTAATCCATTTTGAGTTAATTTTTATTTATGGTGTTAGGTAGAGTCCAACTTCATTCTTTTGCATGTGGATATGCAGTTTTCCCAGTACCGTTTGTTGAAAAGACTGTCCTTTCTCCGTTTAATGGTCTTAACACTCTTGTCAAAATCATTTGACCATATATTCTATTTCAATGATTTATATGTCTGTCTTTATGCCAATGCCACACTGCTTTGATTACTGTAGTTTTGTAATAAGTTTTGAAATCAGGAAGTGCATGTCTTCCAGCTTTGTTCTGGTTTTTCAAGATTATTGTGGCTATTTGGGATTTTTTTTTTGAGATTCCATATGAATTTTAGGATGGGTTTTTCTATTTCTGCAAATTACATCATTGGGTTTTTTTTTTAATACTTTAAGTTGTAGGGTACATGTGCACAACCTGCAGGTTTGTTACATATGTATACATGTGCCATGTTGGTGTGCTGCACCCATTAACTCATCATTTACATTAGGTGTATCTGCTAATGCTATCCCTCCCCTAGCCCCCCACCCCATGACAGGCCCCGGTGTGTGACGTTCCCCTTCCTGTATCTGAGTGTTCTAATTGTTCAATTCCCACCTATGAGTGAGAACATGCGGTGTTTGGTTTTCTGTCCTTGCGATAGTTTGCTCAGAATGATGGTTTCCAGCTTCATCCATGTCCCTGTAAAGGACACGAACTCATCCTTCTTTATGGCTGCATAGTATTCCATCATGTATATGTTTAACATTTTCTTAAACCAGTCTATCATTGATGGATATTTGGGTTGGTTCCAAGTCTTTGCTATTGTGAATAGTGCTGCAATAAACATACGTGTGCATGTGTCTTTACAGCAGCATGATTTATAATCCTTTGGGTATATACCCAGTAATGGGATGGCTGGGTCAAATGGTATTTATAGTTCTAGATCCTTGAGGAATCACCACACTGTCTTCCACAATGGTTGAACTAGTTTACAGTCCCACCAACAGTGTAAAAGTGTTCCTGTTTCTCCGCATCCTCTCCAGCACCTGTTGTTTCCTAACTTTTTAATGATCGCCATTCTAACTGGTGTGAGATGGTGTCTCATTGTGGTTTTGATTTGCATTTCTCTGATGGTGAGTGATGATGAGCATTTTTTTCATGTGTCTGTTGGCTGCATAAATGTCGTCTTTTGAGAAATGTTTGCTCATATCCTTTGCTCACTTTTTGATGGGGTTGATTTTTTTCTTGTAAATTTGTTTAAGTTCTTTGTAGATTCTGGATATTAGCCCTTTGTCAGATGGGAGATAGTAAAAATTTCATCATTGGGATTTTAATGGGGATTGCATTGAATCTGTACGTTGCTTTTGGTAGTATGGACATCTTAACCTATTGTGTCTTCTAATTCATGGACATAGGCTATGTTTCCATTTATTTATATCTTCTTCAATTTCTTTCAACAGTATCTTGTAGTTTTCATTGTACAAGTCTTTCATTTCCTTGGCTACATAATTTCCTAAGTATTTTTTGATGCTATGGTAAATGGAATTTTTAAAAATAATTTACTTTTCAAATTGTTCATTGTTGGTGTATAGAAAAGCAACTAATTTGTGAGTACTGACTTCGTATCCTGGTACTTTGCTGAAATCATTTAATAGTTCTGACAGTTCTTTTGTGTGTGAAATTTTGAGGGTTTCTATATAAGATCATATCATCTGCACATAGAGGTAGTTTTACTCCTTTCTTTCCAATTTGAATATCTTTTATTTCTTTTGCTTTTTATTTATCTAATAGTTGTGGCTAAAATTTCCCATACTATGTTGAATAAAAAAGGCAAATGTGGGTATCTCTGTCTTGTTCCTGATCTTAGAGAAAAAGTGCTTAGTCTTTTACCATTGAGTATGACGTTCCCTGTGAATTCTCCATATATGGCTTTTAGTGTGTTGAAGTAGTTCTTTCTGTTTCTAGCTTGACTGTTTTTTTGTTTTTTTTTTAAATCATGAAGCAGTGTTGAATTTTGTCAAATGCTTTTTCTGTATCTATTCAGATGATCATATGTTTATTCTCCCTAATTCTGTTAATGTAGTAGATATTTATTTTCATATGCTGAACCATTTTTTTATTTCAGGCATAAATCCCACTTGGACATGTGTATAATCTTTTTAATATGCTGCTGAATTTGGTTTACCAGTCTTTTGGTAAAGCTTTTTGCATCAATATTCATAAAGGATATTAATCAGTAGTTTTCTTTTTTGTAGTGTTTTTTGCTTTGGTATCAGGGTAGAATGGGTCAAGAAGTGTTCCATTCTCTTCATTTTTATTGGAAAACTTTGAGAATAATTTGTGTTCTTTCTTCTTTAAGTATTTGGTAGAATTCATCAGTAAAGCCATTAGATCCAGGGCTTTACTTATTGGAGATTATTGGTTACTAATTATATCTCCTTCCTAGTTATAGTTATAAGACTATTCAGATTTTTTATTTCTTGTGATTTAGTCTTGGTAGGTTTTGTGTTTCCAGGAAATTGTCCATTTTATCTAGGTTATCCAATTTATAGGCACACAGTTGTTCATAATACTGTCTTAACTGTCCTTCTTATTGCGACAGAATCACTAGTAATGACTTCACTTTACCTCTGATCTTAGTAGTTACAGCCTTTTCTTTTTTTCTTAGTCCATCTAGCTAAAAGTTTATCAATTTTGTTGATCTTTTCAAACAACCAATGTTTGATTTTATTGATTCTTTTATACATTATTTTTCTATCTATTTCACTGATCTCTGCTGTGATACTATCTCCTTCTTTTGCTAACTTGAGGTTTAGTTTTTTCTTTTTCTACTTCCATAAGTTATAAAGTTATGCTATTGATTTGAAATCTTCTTGTTTTTTAATGTAAGCATTTGTAGCTATACATTTCCTCCTTAGTGTAACCTTCACTGCATCTCATGAGTTTTGATATGTATGCTTTCAGTTTCATTTGTCTCTAAATATTTTGTAACTTTACTTATGATTTCTTATTTGATTCATTGGTTGTTTAAGACTGTATCATTTAATTTCCACAAGTTTTTGACATTTCTTTCTTTCTATTATAGATTTCCAACTTTATACTGTTGGGGTCAGAGAAGATATTTTATATATTTATCTTTTTAAATTTATTGAGACAAGTTCTGGCCTAATATATGATTTATACAGGAAAATATACTATGTGCACTTGAGAAGAATGTTGTTGTTGAGTAGAGTGTTCTGCACATAATTTTAGATCTAGCTGATTTATTGTGTTCTTTAAATCTTCTATTCCTTATCTTATGATTGTTCATCCCTTATTGAGAGAAGGGTATTGAAATTTTCAAGTATTATAGTAGAAGCATCTATTTCTCCCTGTAGTTCTGTCAGTTTTTGCTTCATATATTTTGATGGTCTGTTACTAGAAGCGTAAATGTTGATGGTATCTTTTTGCTGTATTGAAACTTTTGTTAATATATAATGTATTTTTTGTCTCTTATAAACTTTTTGGTTTTAACGTCTATTTTGTCTGGATATGAGCACAGCTACTACTGCTATCTCTTGGTTACTTTATCCATGCAATGTACTTTTCCATCCTTTCACTTTTAATCTATGTATGCCTTTGGATCTTAAGTGATTTTCCTGTAGGAAGCATATAGTTGGATAATGTTTTTATTTATTCTTCCAATCTGTCTTTTGATTGGAGAGTTTAATCCATTTACACTTCAGTTAATATTTAATATAAAGGGACCTCTGCCATTTTGTTGTTTGCTTTCTAGATGTCTTATAGCCTTTTTGTCCATCACTTCCCACATTAATATCTTCTTTTGTGTTTAGTTTTTTTTTATAGTGAAATGTTTAAATTCCTTTTTTATTCCTTTTGTGTGTATTTTATTAGTATTGTCTTTGTGGTTTCCATGGGGATTACATTTACCATACAAAGTTACAGCACTCTAATTTGATTCTATACCAGCTTACCCTCAATAGCATATGATGATCCTTTAATAGCTCCATTTATCCATTTCAGTTATGTGCACAAAATTATATGTGAACACATGTATGCACAAAATCATATGTGTGCCCCCAAAAATAAACTAATGATGCTTTTGAATGTACTATTCTCTTCAACCATGTGTAAAACAAAATTTGCAGTTACAATCCAAGGTTATAATAATACTAGCTCATTAGTCTCTTAAATCTATAAAAAAGTGAAATTATAAGTCATCGTTAAGATAATACTAGCTTTTATAATTGTCCATGTATTTCCCTTTACTGATACCTTATTTATTCATATGACTTTGAATCACTGTCTTGCTTCTTTTCATTTCAACCTACAGAACTCCCTTGAGTGTTTCTTGCAGGGCAGGTTTAATGGTAATGGACTCTCTTAGGTTTGTTTATTTAGGAATGTCTTAATTTTCCCCTCACTTTTAATGACAGTTTTGTTGGATATACAATTCTTGGTTGCTGTTTTTTTGTTGTTTATTTTGTTTTGTTTTGCTTACAGGACTTGATATATATTGGCTCACTGCCTTCTGGTCTCCAACATTTCAGATGAGAAGTTTGATGATAATCTTATTGAGTGTCCCTTATATGTGAAGAGTTGTTTCTCTCTTGTACCTTTGTCTTTGGATTTTGAAAGTTTAATTATATTGTGTCTTAATGTGGGTATCTTTGAGTTTATCTTACTTGGAGATTGTTGAGTTTCTTGGATGTTTATATTGATGTCTTTTATCAAATTTGAGACATTTTCAGTCATAATTTCTACAAATATTCTCTCTTCTCCTTTCTCTCTCTCATTTCCTTCTGGGACTCCCACAATGCATATGTTAGTCTACTTCAATGTGTCCCACAGGCTCTTAAGGCTCTGTTCACTTTAATCTTTTTCTTTCTGTTCCTCATACCTGATAATTTCAATTGTCTTGTTCTGTTGATTTGTTTATTCTTTTGCTTACTCTAATCTGCCCTTGAATTTATCTAATAAGTTTTTCATTTCAGTTATGGTGCTTTTCAGCTCCAGAACTTCTTTTTTGTTTTCTTTTTAGGTTTTATCTTTATTTGTATTTCCATTTTGTTGATACATCATTTTCTTAACCTCTTCTATATTTTCCTATAGTTCTTTGAGCATCTTTAATCTAGCAGAATTTCTGCAGGTCTTTTTTATGGACAGTTTCTGTTTATTTAGTTTTTGTCCCTTTGAATGGGCTATACTTGTCTATTTGTGTGCTTCTAATTGTTTTTGTTGAAAACTTGACATTTGAATCTAATAATGAAGTAAGTATGCAAATTGGATTCTCCTTACCCAGAGTTTGATTTTTTTTGTTTGTTTTAGTTTTATTGTTGTAGTCTGCCTCTGTGCCAAAGATTAGTCTAAGGTATAAACCTAAGGTTTTCTCAGCTCTTTTCTGACCCTGTGCATTTCCCTAGTCATGCATGATTACTTTCTAATTTTCACCATATATGCAGTTGTTTTTGAATGTCCTAGGATTCAGTGTCTGGCTTTTAAATGACAAAAAGAAAAATAAAGTAGGAAAACAAAAGAGGGGTACTTGCCCTTTAAATTATTTGGAGTCACTTCAGCCAGAAAGAGTGGGGCTTGCAATAAGAGATTGTGGGGAAGGTGAAACAATGACATCCCTCCCCTTCATTTACACTTCTGTGATCAAAAGCAGTAGCAGCAGTGACAGCACAAATCCTTACTAGTTGGAGGACAGAGTTTTTTGCCCACCCTGGCTTCCTTTAGGTGTACACAAGTTGCTCCAGGATTACATGCACAGTTGCCTGTTACGGGGCTGGTGGTGAGTGTGGAGGTGCTGTGCTAAAAACTGAATTGATTGGTAACTAAGCAACTTATTACCAAAGCCTTCCTATAAAAGTTGCAAGACTCCAGAGTTCCAAAATAATTACATTACACAGATTCTGCTAGTGTAATTGTTGTCTGTGTGGGGAGACAGATTCCTGGTGTTTCCTACTCCATCTTCCCAGAATCCTCTCCAGACTGGCTAGTTTTGAGAAAATCTTAGCTTCAGTTTTAAATTATCTTTCTCATAGGAAAGAATCATGCAGAACTTTAGCTTTAAAAAGTGAATGTATACAGTAGAGAAACAGACAGATGGAGTATGTTACTTCTGTTGGTGAGACTGTTTAAGGGTGGTCTCTCTTGGGTAATTAGACTGTCTTTCTGCTCAACTCCACAGTTTGCTGCTGCATCCTCTGTAATCCATTGCACACTGCGGTTCCCCCATGAAGAGCTAGAGCAAGCCTATTATATTACATCTGAGTGTATTCTGATACATTGGTGCTCAAATTCTGTTTCTCAGCATTTGAGGGTTCCATGGGAGTGATCTAGGGGCATGTGATTAGTAAGAAATTGGCCAAGAAGTCAGACTAGCCCTGTTTTCACTTCAGTAAGAGTAACTAAACTAGTATCCGTTTAAATATCAGGATTTTATATGAGATTCCAGTTGAAAAGAAGGGGCTCTTGTCTTAACAGCATCTGAGAAGTTAGATGGAAAATGCTTTATCCAGTAAATGTTTGGGCTGGAGAAGATGGGAAAGTGACCACAATAAAATCTGAAACTAGTAACGACATTCACCATCTGTCCTTCTCTTTCATTTCTACTAACTAAATGAGCTCAAATACTAACTCCTGAAGAAACCACCTCCGATCATTCCCACACATAAGAATTTTCTTTGCTTCCTTTTCTGATGACTTATCTCCATCATTACATTGGACTGGCTAGGTTGATGGCTATATTAAACAACCCCAAGTCTCAGTGGCTTATCGCATTATAAAGATGATTTCTTTTTTAGGCAAGCTTCAGAACCAATATTCTTGACCAATTGGCTCTGTTGGCTGTCCTCCTCAATGAGGAGCTTGGATCCTTCCACCGTGGCATCCCCTAGGCCCATTCAGAGGCCTCTGATGGAGATTCTGTAGTCAGTAGAACAAGGAGTGACAGTGTGGGGATTTCACTGGGCATTTGAAGAGCCAGGCTTAGAATTGACATATATGACTTCCTTCCACATTCTATTGGCCATCATTAGACATACTGTCCCACACAGATACAAAGAGATATAGGAAATGTAGAATTCCTTGGTGACCAACAGGAAAATTAAATTATTTGTTGAACACATATAATGATGTTTTCCAATGCCATTAGCTCACCCTTGTCCACATACTGTCTTGGGGTACAATTTCCTGTGTGTTCACTTTAAATCTTCAACTAGACTGCAAGCTCCTAAAGGTAGAAATTATGCTTTATGTGGTACTACTTGCAATCCTTAAGTTGCCCAGGTATATTAGTTAAGGTAGTCTAAACTACTATAAAAACAAACTCAATGATAATTTAATACCTTGAAGAATTTATACTTTTTTGGCCTCAAAATAGCCTTGGGAAGATGTTTTACAGTTCAGCAACAGCTCTCATCACTATGCCATTTTCCTGGGGCATAGGCTAATGCAACTTTATTGTCCTCAGGGTTGCTTTGGGGATGGCCATTCCAGTCAGCAGAAATAATGAAATGGTATAGAGAATGTGTGTGCAAGATTCAATGGATCAAGCTGGGAAGAAACACGTACCATTTTCATTCACATTCCATTGTCAAGAACTCAATGACATGGCCACGCTACACTGTAAGATGTAGGAGGATTGAACATATAGTTTTTAGCTGGATAGCTACACTCCAATTACAACTCAGTTGCTATGGAAGAAAAGGATAATGAATGTTGGTGAAAAATTTCCCCACAGAAGATAAGGGAAATTTTGTTCAATTTAACAATTCTTCAAATTAGGTATTGTCATTTCCTATATTTGAAGTTAGAAGTGATACTGAGAGGTGAACTAATATGTTCAATGATACACAACTAATAGGTATTAACAGAGGGATTTGCACCTAGTTCTTCTTGCTCCAAAATTCACTTATTATCTCCTATACTATCCTGTCTTGCCTATCAGAGTGATGCTTTATTATTGTTTCATCTCATGTTCTGTCTTAATTCTTCTTAACCCCTTTCTTTCTGCTTCCCTTGTCATTTTCAGGAGTAGTGATATACAAAAAGTGATTCCTGTTGGACATTCAACACAATACTTGAATGTACTTTGAACACGTCATGTTCTGTGAAGGTAAAAATGTAAGTCACACCAGACTCTTCCTTCAATTTTGACACATTGTATTTTTATTTTGTCATAGTCAACTGGCTATGACATATTTCTCATTATGGTTGGCTAGAGTGGTGAACATGAATCTACTAAATACTGATTTCTCTGGAATAAGTGGTAGAAGGACACGTTACTCAGTTCTTACCCACACTGAGAAATGTGAAATTCACGGTGGACAGTGGGTACTTCGTGAATGCTAAGGAGGGAACAACAAGGAAGCATATTCTTGATGATGCTATTTCCCTTTGGTGGTGTTTGTTGTTGTTGTTTGTTTGTTTTAAATTCTCTTAGAGGTTTTTCTTCCTTTGGGTTTCGTTCTGCCATGAAGCTGCTCTGGACAGTGCTGTCATAAGTCATAACACAATACCCCATGGGGGATATGGATTAATTAAACAATGTTGGGCGTACTTTATAAGCCCAGGATTCCAATTCCCCAAAGACTTGGTATTTTATTTTATTTTATTTATTTTTATTATACTTTAAGTTGTGGGTTACATGTGCAGAACGTGCCATTTTTTAACATAGATAAACACATGCCATCGTGGTTTGCTGCACCCATCAACCCATCACCTACATTAGGTATTTCTGTTAATGTTATACCTCCCCTAGCCCCCCACACCCCAACAGGCCCTAGTGTGTGATGTTCCCCTCCCTGTGTCCATGTGTTCTCATTGTTCTACTCCCACTTATGAGTGAGACCATGTGGTGTTTGGTTTTCTGATCTTGTGATAGTTTGCTGAGTAGGATGGTTTCCAGCTTTATCCATGTCCCTGCAAAGGACATGAACTCGTCCTTTTTTATGGCTGCATAATATTCCATGGTGTATGTCTACCACATTTTCTTAATCCAGTCTATCATTGATGGACATTTGGGTTGGTTCCAAGTCTTTGCTGTTGTGAATAGTGCCGCAGTAAACATACGTATGCACATGTCTTTCGTAGGATGATTTATAATTGTTTGGGTAGATGCCCAGTAATGGGATTGCTGCGTCAAAAGACTTGATATTTTATAGATGGTACTAATAAGAAAGCAAAGAGGGGCAAGAGAGAGTCTCTCAGTCTCTCCCTCTCTGACGAGCATGTGCACATACACACCCTCATTCATACAAACACACTTTCCAAGTCACTGTTTTTAGAAGTGTAAACACATATAAAAAAACCATGATTTAGAAATAGTTCTGTCATTTACTCACTATAAGTGATTGATTCACTCAACTTTTCAAAGCCTCAGTGTTCTCATTCATAAAGGGGGATACCATTTGCCCTTATTTCATAGAGTAGTTTTGATAATGTTTTGGTAATATATGTAAATTGCTTAATACATTTTAACTATGATTTTTGTCTATTAAGTCCAAACTGTCTAAAATCTCTCCAACCTGTACCATTTCAGACGAGTGAAAAGCTGCATGGGCTTTTTTTAAGTGTCCACAGATATGAGAGGAAAGAACAAGATACAAAACTACTAGTTTTGCATATTTGTTTTTAACATTATAATTTTAGGGTCACCATATTCCTTGATTCAAGCCACATTTAGCCTGAATTCATCAGAATATAACTATAACAATTGTCCATCTATTGTTCCTGGAGTTAGCCAATTAGACATTATTGCATGCATAACGGTCTGGTAATGCAGTGGTTTTGTGAAATCCCACAATCTTGGAATAATATTGCCAATGTTTTAATTCTGAGTGGAATAAGAAGAGGGGCCCATTGGCTTCCCATGGAGGAGGTCTTCGTTGGAACCCAGATACCACCATAAATTAGGCAGAGTGTAGGAGAAAGATGCCAAAACCCCCAAATAATCTTAGAAATTTCCCATATGTAAGTTCTTGTGTCTGTTGGAAATAACAGAGATTTATTCTGTTGAGATCAAATTTCCTCTAATGCAATGCTGTACACTGTTGGAGAAGATTGGTAGGCTTTACAATTCATAGCAGTGTTCTTCTTTCTAGAAGGCTGAAGGGTGTTGACAATGGAAAGTTTTTTATGGTGGCTAATGTTCTTCATGAAAAAATTAGATCCTTAAGCCTTCCTCTCAAGGCTGGAAATCTTTACCAAAACCTCTCTTAGGAAAACTGATAGAAGTTTTTCTTAAGGTCCACACAGAAACCTAGATTTTAAAGTCAGATCTAAGATCCAGTTTCAACTAAAATATATTGGGACCCTTCTATCTGCTGATTTTCTTAGGAGCTATTAGATCCTTCATGTTATTGCCTTCACTAATTATATCTTCTAATCAGATGGCTCTACTGATGTATCATTTACTTTGCGAATTGAAGCATACCACCCTTTTCCTTTGATTACCTATTATAAACCATCCTTTAGGTACCTATTTGAAAAGTCACAAATTATTCTTGATCCAGACTTCATAAAGGAAAGATCAACCCATCAGTGTTTGAAGACCATTTCAAGCAGCACAATGCACTGCTTTGTGGTGAACTTCAAGCCACTTCAGGGCTTGCTGGGCTGAGGTTCTTAGATCTGACTTTCAAGGGAGCTGATACCACAAGACTGGAAGCATTTGTGAAATAGAAGGAATGAACAATAAAGAAGAATATAAAGTTGGCTTATTTTTTCATTCTACATAATTTGAAATACCTTTTTTAGCTACATAAAAGGGAAAACATTAAAGACAGCCAAGGATCCAACCTCTGATGTTATTTCAGTGGAGAGGAAAGCATGGAGACTTTACCGCTCTACCAGTTTAGCAGAAATACTGGAAGTCTGTTGATCAACTGGAGGATTCTTTCTTGTCTTGGCTTGTTTTGGAGCTGGTGCAAAAGTTGATAGTCTTAGTCCTGTTTAATTTATGTAGCTTCAGAAAGAAAGGTTGTCAGGGCCCACATGATGAAGAAAGAGGAAGAAAAGCAAATGAGACTGGGGACAGGTTTAAACCTCCTCCAGCAGCACTGTCATCCTGCTTATCAGGTAAGAAGAAAAACAGATTAAAGCAAGTTCTTTGTTTCCAAATTCCAGGCTTGCAAAGGATGTATTATGATATTCATTTCAAAATATGGTTACATCTTGAAAGCATTTTTGTTAGAAAGGCATATTATCTTTAACAATGAAGCAAGGAAAAAAGCTTGGTGCATTACTGTAGACTCTTAAAATACCTTAGCAGATCTTACTTTATATATATCTTTTAACATTAGCATTCAAAAATCCTTGGCAGGAATAATAGGAATGGTTCAAAGTTCAATTCATAATCATAAACAGACTTCTCCTCCATTCCCCCCATCACGGTTTTAGTTTTTATGAGTGTATTTGGAGCGGGGTGGAGAGAAGAGAAAGGGGTCACATTTAAACATTCCCCCCACTTCTCTTCCTCAGGATGAACTCTAATTTTATAATAGGATAGTTTTATTCAGAGTTAACTACTTTGGTTTTGGTTCTGAATGATAATCATAGAAAATATAAAGTAACATTTTAAAAGCTCAGACTGTGAAAGAAAGGAATAGTACAGCTTAGTAAAAGCATATGTTGCTAGTGGGACCTCACAACCACATTCAAATTACGTTCTTGCCAAATCACGTTATGTTTCTAAAGCTCCTTATTTAAATTTCCCAAGTGAGGTTCATATGGCATGTTCTGTGTTTTTGCTATATAGTATTGAAGGGAGGTCCGTAGAAATCTTCCCCCTTAAGAACCAACTTTTCTTTTCTAACTAAAAGTCCAAATTAAACCTAGTTTACATTTATGGGATATAGGACTCCATGCCACCGACAACAACAGAAAAAAAAACAAAACAGCACACACATCTGCTCTTGGCACTGTTGGGGTTGTAATAATGGCCTGTGGAGCAATGGAGCAGCAGTGCCTACCATCAGAGCGCCTGCCAACCTTTGCTGTGGCTATATGTAGAGGAGTTAGGTTCCATCATGATCAGCATTTGCAGGGCCTTGAAATGCCATCTAATCAAGTCCCAGTCTCAAAGAATGTATTAAAATCACTCCAGGGTTATGTATTCTTTTCTTTAAAAAATTAAAAATATGAAGTCACTGCGTTTCCATGCTTTACAAAATCTGGAGTAAGGAATTCATCCTAAAGTTGAATGTCACCAGTTTATGTATATGTTTGCTCTCACATTTAAAGACAGTTTCTGTGTAGCCTTCTGTTCTGTTCAGAAAGCCTGATTCTTTTTGGTCTCTTTTAGGCTCAGTTTAATCATTGTTTATGATTGCAACAGTTTTCCCTTGGTACTTCTGAGTTATTTACAACTTAATTATGTCTATCACGACAATGAATAAAATAAGTTCCCTCCTCTCCTCCCCATCATCTTAATACCGTTTGCCCATCGGAACTTAAAAGCAAACCACACTGGATGGTTGGCTTGAATTAAGCTTGAAACTATTATGACATAGAGGTCTTTCTGAATCACTTTCTGAAATACAGAACACAGCCAGAGAGACAGAAGGGTCCATATTATGATCACACAAAATATAGTGTACGTAAACGTAACCCTACAGAATGCATTATAGATATGGTCCTCTAAGGTCCTGATACTTATTTCTAATCTCCCCCTCCATCTTTATGCCTTATCCCATGAATTTGGATTAAAAAAAAAAAAAAACCTTATACAAGGTAAAACAATAGCTTTGTTCTTTCCTAGAGAAATCTCTGTTCTTTGTTTAGCATAATGCTGTGGTTATGAGCACAGACTATCTAGACCAAATACTGGCTTTCTGATTTTAGGCAATTTACTTAACTTTTCCGTATCTCAGTTTCTTAGTCTATAAAATGGGGACAGAAAGGATCCTTAACACCTAGGGTTGTTAAAAGGATTTAATGGATTATTATATTTCAAACACTCAGTACTGCTTATGGCCATAGAAGGCTCTCTATTTTAATATCACTGTCATTATTCAACTGTATTACTCTGTATAATGTCTGGCTTCTTTTACTATCTGCACAGCCTGATATTATCTCTCTGCCTCTAATACAAGTGCTCTGTGTTCTGCCTTTTTGTTCTGACCAAAAGAGAGTCCCGTCCCATGTTACAGCAATGAAAAGGGATGTGTACTTGTGTGCTTGGTTCTTTTTCTAGGAAAGAGTGATGTCCTGATTTGGGGTGGACAGGTTTGAAGATGAACTCTTTCTTCCTAATGTTGAAAGACACCAAGGCTGTGTTTCTTCCTGTAAATTACTAATAAACACTTTTACCAGTAATTCTAGACATGCCACCTTCCATTGAGGTGGGCTATGCTTGAATAAAACAATTTGTATGTGGACAAATATATTTTCTTTCAACTACTCAGTTTCTTGAGCCTTTGCCTTATAATTTCTCATTCTTCTATCTTTGTTATTTTAAGACTCAAATATACATGTATTTTTGAGATGAAGTCTCTCTCTGTTGCCCTGGTTGGAGTGCAGTGGTACGATCTTAGCCCACTGCAACCTCCACCTCCCAGTTCAAGGGATTCTCCTGCCTCAGCCTCCCAAGTAGCTGGGATTACAGGCATGCACCTTCATGCCCAGCTAATTTTTCTATTCTTAGTAGAGGCAGGGTTTCACCGTGTTGGCCATCCTGGTCTCAAACTCCTGACCTCAGATATCTGCCCACCTCCGCCTCCCAAAGTGCTGGGATTAAAGGCATGAGCCGCTGCACCTGGCCTCAAATAAAATTTTTGTATCACTTTCAGTGTCCTAGAAAATATGAGGAGAATATCCTATCAGTTAAGTTGCTGTTAAAAAATTTGAGATCAAGAGGCTGACTAGAGGTGCCCAGTGCTTACCTCCTTCACAGAGAAGGAACAAAACATAAATAACCACATGTCTAGAGCATCTAAGAGAGAATACCAGAATGCAGGAAAGAAGTGACAAAGACCCTCTGAGGCACAGAAACTTGAGAGCAGCATATAAAGGGAAGTGAAGCAGCTGGCCAGGATTGGTTCCAAGTGGGGACTCTCCTTTATAGGGGAAGGGTAAGCAGGAGATCCACAGAAGTCTGTTTTTCTACCACAGACATGTGCAGTGGGATAAGAAGGTGCCTTGAGTCCACACAATTGCATTATTCCAGAGAGGAAATTTATCGTGGGTCCCCTCTAACCTGCCCAGGTCCCAGGCTATTGTAGCACAGAACCATTTTGAGAGCAGAGCAACAACCAGACTACACCATGCCCTGGGACCCATAGCCACTGCATTTCCACATACAGTTCTTTCAGCATCCTCTTATATCTACCCAGAGGGCTGCAGTGTCATGAGACTGGACATGTCATGAGATGGACCTAGTGGTACTGCTACATTCCTGGCACTTGAACCCATGGAGTGCCCTATACTCTGGGTAACAGGCAGTCAAGCACATCAGGAAAGCTGTCCCCAGGTTATAAGGAGCTGAAATGTACATTTCCCACTCTGGCTGCTTGGAGTCATTGTCACCCACAGTGACTCTGCCCCCCAACACACCGATGGCCCGCTGGTGGCCTCCACAAACAACCATAGCCTAGGTCACTGAGGAACTTGCAGATACTGCTAACATGGATTACAGCCAAAAAATCACCCAATGCAAAAAATCACCCAGCGGCCCAAGGATTGGCTCATTGCTACAACTGCCCCCACTGATGCCATGCATGCTGCCTAGGTCCCTGAAAACCTGCCTGCCTACCTTGCTCACTGCTACCTGGGCCAACATCTAAACAAGCAGCCTGGAGGCCCAAAGACTGATCTGCCCAGATGTGCCATCACTGGTGACCATGTGTACTTGGGAATCTGAATACCATTAAGTGAACAAATATTTGTATTTCAGGAGTTTCAGAAGAAAAGGTGAAAGAAGATATAGCAAATCTATTTAGTGAAATAACTAAAAATTTCCCAAATTTGGGAAGAAATACAGATATCCAGATACAGAAAGCTCAAATATCCCCAAATAAATTTAACCCAAAAGGTCTTCTCTGGGGCACATAATAGTCAACCTGTTCAAAGTCAAAGACAGAGATTTCTAAAAACAGCAAGAGAAAAACATCATCTCATATGAGGGAACTCCCATCAAACTAACAGAAGATTTCTCAGTGGAAACCTTATAGGATAGGTTGGAATAATATATTTATAGTTCTGAAAGAAAAAGGCTGGGCATGGTGGCTCATGCCTGCAATCCCAGTACTTTGGGGACCTGAGGCGGACAGATTGTTTGAGCTCAGGAGTTGAGACCAGCCCGGGCAACATGGCAAGACCCCATCGCTACAAAAAACACAAAAATTAGTTGGGCATGGTGGTGTGTGCCTTAGTTCTAGCTACTCAGGGGACTTAGCTGGGAGGATCACTTGAGCCCAGGAGGTGGAGGTTGAAGTGAGCTGAGATTGTGCCACTGCATTCCAGCCTGGGTGACAGGGCCAGACCAGACCATGTCTCAAAAACAAACCACAAACAAAAAAACCTGTCAGCCAAGAATATTATACTTAGGAAAACTATCATTTAGAAATTAAGGAGAGCTAAAGTCTTCCAGACTGGCAAAAACAGAGAAAATTCATCACCACTAGACTGGCCCTACAAGGAATGCTTAAGGGAGTTCTCCATCTGGAAGTGAAAGGATGATAGTTACCATCATGAAATCACAGAAAAGTATAAGCATACTTCATTTTATTGTACTTCACAGATAATGTATTTTTTACAAATTGAAAGTTTATGGCAACCCTGCATTAAACAAGTCTATTGGTAACATTTTTCCAACAGCATGTGCTCATTGTCCACATTTTGGTAATTCTCACAATATTTCAAACTTCTATTATTTTATCTGTTATGGTAGTATGTGACTAGTGATCTTTGATGTAACTTTGATGTTACAGATGTGATAGAAATAGCAAGAGAAGTAGAAGTAGAGCATGAGGATGTGACTGAATTGTAGCAATATCATGATATGACTTGAACAGATGAGAAGTTACTTCTTGTGGATGAACAAAAAGATGGTTTATTGAGATGGAATCCATTATGGGTGAAGATGCTGTAAATACTGTTGAAGTGACAACAGCAAATTTAGAATAGTACATAAACTTAGCTGATAGAGCAGAGGCAGGATTCGAGAGGATTGACCTTAATTTTAAAGGCCGTTCTATGGGTAAAATGTTATCAAACAGCATCACATGCTAAAGAGAAATCTTTTGTGAAAAGAAGAGTGAATTAATGCGGCATACTTAATTTGTATCTTATTTTCATAAATTGCCGCAACAACCCCAATCTTTAGCGATCACCACCCTGATCAGTCAACAGCCATCAACAATGAGGCAAGATACCTTGACCAGTAAATAGATTATGACTCACTGATGGATTGGGTGATTGTTGGTATTTTTGAGCATTTTTTCATTAAAAATAGACTAAAAATAGACATAATAGACTACAGGATAGCCTCAACATAACTGTTATATGTATTGAGAAACTAAAAATCTAATGCGACTTGTTTTATTGTGACATTTCCTTTATTGCAGTGGGCCAGAACCAAACTTGCATTATCTTCAAGGTATACCTTTAAAAAGCTCAGAGCAGATATGCAAATAAGAAAGGGAAAGGAATCAAATATTGTTACTACAGAAAATTGCCCAACCGCAAAGATAAACAATAAGATATGAAGGAAGGAATAAAGAAAGAAACATATATAAAATAATAGAAGAAATTAACAAAATGACAAGAGTAAGTCCTTACCTGTCAATAACAATTTTGAATGTAAACAGTTTAAATTCCCCATTAAAATTTATAGACTGGCTGAGTGGATTTGAAAACAAAACCAAACTAACTGCTGCCTACAAAAAACACATTTCCCTATAAAGGTACATGTGGAATGAAAGTGAAGAGATGGTAAAAGACATTCCATGCTAATGGAAATTGAAAGTGTGCAGGAGTAGCTATATTTACATCAGACTCAACAGACTATAAGCAAAGAATAAAAAGGTCATTATACAATGATAAAGAAATCAATTCATCAAGAAGATATAATAATTGTAAATATATTTGCACCTAACACAAGAGTACCCAGATATATAATGCAAATATTATAAAGGCTAAAGAGATAGACCCCAATGCAATAAGAATTGGGAACTTATTCATTCCAATTTCAGCATTGGACAGATAGTCTATACAAAAAGATGTACAGAGAAATACCAGACTTAAACTGTGTGGTACACATAATAGACGTTTACAGAACATTCCATCCAACAACTGCAGAATACACATTCTTCTCATCGGCACAAGGAACATTCTCCAGTATAAAATATGTTAGGCCACAAAACAACTCTTACCAAACTCAAAAAATTTGAAATTGTATCAAGTTTTTTCTCAGACCACAATTTAATACAACTAGAAATCAATAACCAGAGAAACTTTGGGAAACTGTAAAAATACATGTAAATTAAATAGCATGCTTCTGAACGACCAGTGGGTCGATGAAACAATTGAGGAAATCAAAAATTTCTTGAAACAATTGAAAATAGAAACGCAACATACCAAAACCTATATGATACCACAAAAGCAGTGCCCGGAGGGAAGTTTATAGTAGTAAACACCTACATCAGAAAAGTAGAAAGATTTCAAGTAACCTAATGATGCACCTCAAGAAACTAGAAAAGCAAGAAGGAGCCAAACCCAGAATTATTAGATGGAAAGAAATAATAAAGGTCAGAGCAGAATTAAAAATGAAATATAGGCATACCTCAAAGATATTGCAGTTTAGTTCCAGACCACCTCAATATTGTGAATATCACAATAAAGTGAGTCAACAATGTTTTTGGCTTCCAAGTGCATATAAAAGTTATGTTTACACTCTAGTAGTCTGTTAAATGTGCAATAGCACTATGTCTAAATGTGTATGTCTTTTAATTAAAAAGTTCATAGCTAAAAAATGCTGACATGGAAACATGAACTGAGCACATGCTATTGGAAGTAGGGCGCCAATAGACTTGCTTTTTATGCAGGGTTGTCAGACATTCAATTTGCAAAAAACAGTATCTGTGAGGTGTAATAAACCAAACTACAATAAAGTGAGGTATGCATGTAGGGAAAGAGAAAATAATACATCAGAAAAATGAAAACTTTTGTTTTGTTTTTTTTTTTTTTGAAACAGTGACCAAAATTGGCGAACTATTCATTAGATTAAGAAAAAGAGAGAATATACAAATAAAATCATGAACAAAAAAGGAGACATGACATCTGATACCATGGAAATACAAAGACTCATTAGAGACTATTATGTACAACTATATGCCAACAACTTGAAAAATCCAGAGGAAATGGATAAATTCCTGGACACATATAACCTACCAAGACTAAACCAGAAAGTAATAGAAGACCTGAACAGGCCAATAATGAGTAACAAAATTGAATCAGTAATAAAAAGCCTCCCAACAAGGAAAAGGCCAGGATGAGATGACTTTCCTGGTGAAGTATACCAAACTTTTACAGAAGAACTAACACCAATTCTTTAACTATTTCAAAAAATTGAAGAGGTGGGGGAAATTCTTTCTAACTCATTCTACAAGGCTAGAATTATCCTGATAACAAAGCCAGACAAGGACACAACAAAAAAAGAAAAGGGCAGGCCCATGTTTCTGATGAACATATACAATGGTTTACATGATTGTCTCCTCCAAAACTCAGGTTAAAACTTTTTTTTTTTTTTTTTTTTTTTTTTTTTTTTTTTTTTGAGATAGGGTCTTACTCTGTAGCCAGGCAGGAGTGCAGTGGCATGATTAACTCACTGAAGCCTCAACTTCCAGGGCTCAAGCAGTCCTCCCACCTCAGCCTCCCAGTTAGCTGGGACTTGAGGTGCATGACACCATACCTGGCTAATTTTTTTGTAGAGACAGAGTTTTGCCATGTTGTCCATGCTGGCTTCAAACTCCTGGACTCAAGTGATCCACTTGCTTCAGGCTCCCAAAAGGCTGGGATTACAGGTGTGAGCCACTGCACCCCGCTTGATGTTAAAACCTAATCTCCAATGTGGCACTATTGATAGATGGCGTCTTTAAGAGGTGGTTGGGTCATGAGGATTCTGCACTCATGAATGAATTAATTCATGGATCAATCAGTTAATAGATTAATGGATTATCATAGAAGTGGAACTAGTGACTTTATAAGAAGAGGAAGAAAGACCTGAGCTAGCAAAAACAGCTCCTTTGGGCATTTAATGTCCTGTGCTACCTTGGAACTCTGAAGAGAACTCCTATCAGCAAGGTGCCTCTCAACAGATGTAGCCCCTTGACCTTGGACTTCTCAACTGCCATAAGTGTAAGAAATAAATATTTTTTTGTAAATTACCCAGTTTCAGAGTATTCTGTTAAAAGTAACAGAAAACAGACTAAAAGGACATAAATTCAAAAATCCTCAACAAAATACCAGCAAATAGAATCCAACAGCACATCAAAAGCTAATACACCATGGGATTTATTCTATGGATGCAAGAAGTTTCAACATATGCGAACCAATAAATACGACACATCATATCAATAGAATAGAAAAGAGAAAAACCATATGATCGTCTTAATAGATTCAGAAAAAACATTTGATAAAATTCAACATCTATTTATGATAAAAACTCCCAACAAATTAGGTATAGAAGGGACATAACATAATAAAGACCATATATGACACACCCAGAGCTAGCATCATATTTTTTTGATATTATTATTTTTATTATACTTTAAGTTCTAGGGTACATGTGCGTAACGTGCAGGTTTGTTACATATGTATACTTGTGCCATGTTGGTGTGCTGCACACATCAACTCGTCAGCACCCATCAATTCGTCATTTATATCAGGTATAACTCCCAATGCAATCCCTCCCCTCCCCTCCTCATGATAGGCCCCGATGTGTGATGTTCCCCTTCCGGAGTCCAAGTGATGTCATTGTTCAGTTCCCACCTATGAGTGAGAACATGCGGTGTTTGGTTTTCTCTTCTTGTGATAGTTTGCTAAGAATGATGGTTTCCAGCTGCATCCATGTCCCTACAAAGGACACAAACTCATCCTTTTTTTGGCTGCATAATATTTCATGGTGTATATGTGCCACATTTTCTTAATCCAGTCTGTCACAGATGGACATTTGGGTTGATTCCAAGTCTTTGCTATTGTGAATAGTGCCGCAATAAACATACGTGTGCATGTGTCTTTATAGCAGCATGATTTATAATCCTTTGGGTATATACCCAGTAGTGGGATGGCTGGGTCATATGGTACATCTAGTTCTAGATCCTTGAGGAATCGCCATACTGTTTTCCATAATGGTTGAACTAATTTACTGTCCCACCAACAGTGTAAAAGTGTTCCTATTTCTCCACATCCTCTCCAACAGCTGTTGTTTCCTGACTTTTTAATGATTGCCATTCTAACTGGTGTGAGATGGTATCTCATTGTGGTTTTGATTTGCATCTCTCTGATGGCCAGTGATGATGAGCATTTTTTCATGTGTCTGTTGGCTGTATGAATGTCTTCTTTTGAGAAATGTCTGTTCATATCCTTTGCCCACTTTTTGATGGGGTTGTTTGTTTTTTTCTTGTATATTTGTTTGAGTTCTTTGTAGATTCTGGATATTAGCCCTTTGTCAGATGAGTAGATTGCAAAAATTTTCTCCCATTCTGTAGGTTGCCTGTTCACTCTGATGGTAGTTTCTTTTGCTGTGCAGAAGCTCTTTAGTTTAATGAGATCCCATTTGTCAATTTTGGCTTTTGCTGCTGTTGCTTTTGGTGTTTTAGACATGAAGTCCTTGCCCATGCCTATGTCCTGAATGGTACTACCTAGGCTTTCTTCTAGGGTTTTTATGGTATTAGGTCTAACATTTAAGTCTCTAATCCATCTTGAATTAATCTTCGTATAAGGAGTAAGGAAAGGATCCAGTTTCAGCTTTCTACTTATGGCTAGCCAATTTTCCCAGCACCATTTATTAAATAGGGAATCCTTTTCCCATTTCTTGTTTTTGTCAGGTTTGTCAAAGATCAGATGGCTGTAGATGTGTGGTATGATTTCTGAGGACTCTGTTCTGTTCCATTGGTCTATATCTCTGTTTTGGTACCAGTACCATGCTGTTTTGGTTACTGTAGCCTTGTAGTATAGCTTGAAGTCAGGTAGCGTGATGCCTCCAGCTTTGTTCTTATGACTTGGGATTGTCTTGGCAATGCGGGCTCTTTTTTGGTTCCATATGAACTTTAGAGCAGTTTTTTCCAATTCTGTGAAGAAACTCATTGGTAGCTTGATGGGGATGGCATTGAATCTATAAATAACCTTGGGCAGTATGGCCATTTTCACGATATTGATTCTTCCTATCCATGAGCATGGTATGTTCTTCCATTTGTTAGTGTCCTCTTTGATTTCACTGAGCAGTGGTTTGTAGTTCTCCTTGAAGAGGTCCTTGACATCCCTTGTAAGTTGGGTTCCTAGGTATTTTATTCTCTTTGAAGCAATTGTGAATGGAAGTTCATTCCTGATTTGGCTCTCTGTTTGTCTCTTACTGGTGTATAAGAATGCTTGTGATTTTTGCACATTAATTTTGTATCCTGAGACTTTGCTGAAGTTGCTTATCAGCTTAAGGAGATTTTGGGCTGAGACAATGGGGTTTTCTAAATATACAATCATGTCATCTGCAAACAGGGACAGTTTGACTTCTTCTTTTCCTAACTGGATACCCTTGATTTCTTTCTCTTGCCTGATTGCCCTAGCCAGAACTTCCAACACTGTGTTGAATAGGAGTGGTGAGAGAGGGCATCACTGTCTTGTGCCAGTTTTCAAAGGGAATTTTTCCAGTTTTTGCCCATTCAGTATGATATTAGCTGTGGGTTTGTCATAAATAGCTCTTATTATTTTGAGGTACGTTCCATCAATACCGAATTTATTGAGCGTTTTTAGCATGAAGGGCTGTTGAATTTTGTCAAAAGCCTTTTCTGCATCTCTTGAGATAATCATGTGGTTCTTGTCTTTGGTTCTGTTTATATGCTGGATTACGTTTATTGATTTGCAAATGTTGAACCAGCCTTGCATCCCAGGGATGAAGCCCACTTGATCATGGTGGATAAGCTTTTTGATGTGCTGCTGAATCCGGTTTGCCAGTATTTTATTGAGGATTTTTGCATCGATGTTCATCAGGGATATTGGTCTAAAATTTTCTTTTTTTGTTGTGTCTCTGCCAGGCTTTGGTATCAGGATGACGTTGGCCTCATAAAATGAGTTAGGGAGGAATCCCTCTTTTTCTATTGATTGGAATAGTTTCAGAAGGAATGGTACCAGCTCCTCCTTGTACCTCTGGTAGAATTCAGCTGTGAATCCATCTGGTCCTGGACTTTTTTTGGTGGGTAGGCTATTAATTATTGCCTCAATTTCAGGGCCTGCTATTGGTCTATTCAGGGATTCAACTTCTTCCTGGTTTATTCTTGGGAGAGTGTAAGTGTCCAGGAAATTATCCATTTCTTCTAGATTTTCTAGTTGATTTGCATGGAGGTGTTTATAGTATTCTCTGATGGTAGTTTGTATTTCTGTGGGGTCGGTGGTGATATCCCCTTTATCATTTTTTATTGCGTCTATTTGATTCTTCTCTCTTTTCTTCTTTATTAGTCTTGCTAGCGGTCTGTCAATTTTGTTGATCTTTTCAAAAAACCAACTCCTGGATTCATTGATTTTTTGGAGGGTTTTTTGTGTCTCTATCTCCTTCAGTTCTGCTCTGATCTTAGTTATTTCTTGCCTTCTGCTAGCTTTTGAATGTGTTTGCTCTTGCTTCTCCAGTTCTTTTAATTGTGATGTTAGAGTGTCAATTTTAGATCTTTCCAGCTTTCTCTTGTGGGCATTTAGTGCTATAAATTTCCCTCTACACACTGCTTTAAATGTGTCCCAGAGATTCTGGTATGTTGTATCTTTGTTCTCATTGGTTTCAAAGAACATCTTTATTTCTGCCTTCATTTCGTTACGTACTTAGTAGTCATTCAGGAGCAGGTTGTTCAGTTTCCATGTAGTTGAGCGGTTTTGAGTGAGTTTCTTAGTCCTGAGTTCCAGTTTGATTGCACTGTGGTCTCAGAGACAGTTTGTTATAATTTCTGTTCTTTTACATTTGCTAAGGAGTGCTTTACTTCCAATTATGTGGTCAATTTTGGAATAAGTGTGATGTGGTGCTGAGACGAATGTATATTCTGTTGATTTGGGGTGGAGAGTTCTATAGATGTCTATTAGGTCCGCTTGGTGCAGAGATGAATTCAATTCCTGGATATCCTTGTTAACTTTCTGTCTCGTTGATCTGTCTAATGTTGACAGTGGAGTGTTGAAGTCTCCCATTATTATTGTATGGGAGTCTTAAATCTCTTTTAAGTCTCTAAGGACTTGCTTTATGAATCTGGGTGCTCCTGTATTGGGTGCATACATATTTAGGAGAGTTAGCTCTTCCTGTTGAATTGATCCCTTTCCCATTATGTAATGGCCTTCTTTGTCTCTTTTGATCTTTGATGGTTTAAAGTCTGTTTTATCAGAGACTAGGATTGCAACCCCTGCTTTTTTTTGTTCTCCATTTGCTTGGTAGATCTTCCTCCATCCCTTTATTTTGAGCCTATGTATGTCTCTGCATGTGAGATGGGTCTCCTGAATACAGCAGACTGATGGGTCTTGACTCTTTATCCAGTTTGCCAGTCTGTGTCTTTAAATTGGAGCATTTAGTCCATTAATATTTAAGGTTAATATTGTTATGTGTGAACTTGATCCTGCCATTATGATATTAACTGGTTATTTTGCTGGTTAGTTGATGCAGTTTCTTCCTAGCCTCGATGGTCTTTACATTTTGGCATGTTTTTGCAGTGGCTGGTACCGGTTGTTCCTTTCCATGTTTAGGGCTTCCTCCAGGGTCTCTTGTAAGGCAGGCCTGGTGGTGACAAAATCTCTAAGCATTTGCTCATCTGTAAAGGATTTTATTTCTCCTTCACTTATGAAACTTAGTTTGGCTGGATATGAAATTCTGGGTTGAAAATTCTTTTCTTTAAGAACGTTGAATATTGGCCCCCACTCTCTTCTGGCTTATAGAGTTTCTGTCGAGAGGTCTGCTGTTAGTCTGATGGGCTTCCCTTTGTGGGTAACCCGACCTTTCTCTCTGGCTGCCCTTAAGATTTTTTCCTTCATTTCAACTTTGGTGAATCTGGCAATTATGTGTCTTGGAGTTGCTCTTCTCAAGGAGTATCTTTGTGGTGTTCTCTGTATTTCCTGAATTTGAATGTTGGCCTGCCCTACTAGGTTGGGGAAGTTCTCCTGGATGATATCCTGAAGAGTGTTTTCCAACTTGGTTCCATTTTCCCCCTCACTTACTTCTTGCAGGCTTTGTTCATTTCTTTTTCTTATTTTTTCTTTTGGTTTCTCTTCTCGCTTCATTTCATTCATTTGTTCCTCAATCGCGGATACTCTTTCTTCCAGTTGATCGAGTCGGTTACTGAAGCTTGTGAATTTGTCACGTATTTCTCGTGTCATGGTTTTCATCTCTGTCATTTCATTTATGACCTTCTCTGCATTAATTACTCTAGCTATCAATTCTTCCACTCTTTTTTCAAGATTTTTAGTTTCTTTGCACTGGGTACCTAATTCCTCCTTTAGCTCTGAGAAGTTTGATGGACTGAAGCCTTCTTCTCTCATTTCGTCAAAGTCATTCTCTGACCAGCTTTGATCCGTTGCTGGCGATGAGCTGCACTCCTTTGCAGGGGGAGATGTGCTCTTATTTCTTGAATTTCCAGCTTTTCTGCCCTGCTTCTTCCCCATCTTCGTGGTTTTATCTGCCTCTGGTCTTTGATGATGGTGACGTACTGATGGGGTTTTGGTATAGGTGTTCTTCCTGTTTGATAGTTTTCCTTCTGACAGTCAGGACCCTCAGCTGTAGGTCTGTTGGAGATTGCTTGAGGTCCACTCCAGACCCTGTTTGCCTGGGTATCAGCAGCAGAGGTTGCAGAAGATAGAATATTGCTGAACAGCGAGTGTACCTGTCTGATTCTTACTTTGGAAGCTTCCTCTCAGGAGTGTACTCCACCCTGTGAGGTGTGGGGTGTCAGACTGCCCCTAGTGGGGGATGTCTCCCAGTTAGGCTACTCAGGGGTCAGGGACCCACCTGAGCAGGCAGTCTGTCCGTTCTCAGATCTCAATCTCCGTGTTGGGAGATCCACTGCTCTCTTCAAAGCTGTCAGACAGTCGTTCACGTCTGCACAGGCCTCTGCTGCTTCCCCTTTTGTTGTTTAGCTGTGTCCTGTCCCCAGAGGTGGAGTCTACAGAGACAGGCAGGTTTCCTTGAGCTGCTGTGAGCTCCACCCAGTTCGAGCTTCCCAGTGGCTTTGTTTACCTACTTAAGCCTCAGCAATGGCGGGCGCCCCTCCCCCAGCTTTGCTGCTGCCTTGCAGTTAGATTGCAGACTGCTGTGCTAGTAATGAGGGAGGCTCCGTGGCCATGGGACCCTCCCGGCCAGGTGTGGGTATAATCTCCTGGTGTGCCCGTTTGCTTAAAGCGCAGTATTGGGGTGGGAATTACCCGATTTTCCAGGTGTTGTGTGTCTCAGTTCCCCTGGCTAGGAAAACGGATTCCCTTCCCCCTTGCGCTTCCCAGGTGAGGCGATGCCTCGCCCTGCTTCAGCTCTCGCTGGTCGCGCTGCAGCAGCTGACCAGCACCAATTGTCCGGCACTCCCCAGTGAGATGACCCCAGTACCTCAGTTGAAAATGCAGAAATCACCGGTCTTCTGTGTCGCTCGCGCTGGGAGTTGGAGACTGGAGCTCTTCCTATTCGGCCATCTTGCTCCGCCCCCACCGCTAGCATCATATTGAATAAGAAAAAGCTGAAAGTTTTTCCTCTAAGAAGTGGAATAACACAAAGATTTTCACTTTCATGACTCTTGCTCAGCATAGTACTGAACGTCTTAGCCAAAGCAATTAGGCAAGAGAAAGAAATAAAGGGTATCCAAATTGGAAAAGAGAAAGTCAAGTTGTCCCACTGTATAGATGGCATTATCGTATGTATAGACAATCCTAAAAACTCCATCAGAAACTCTTAGAACTAGTAAACATATTCATGAAAATTGTGGGATAGAAAATCAATATACACAAATCAGTAATGTTTTTATAAACCAATAGTAAACCAACTGAAAAAATAGTTCCACTACAATAGCTACAAAAAAAACCCTAGAAATAAATTTAACAAAGGGGTGAAAGATATCTACAATGAAAGTACAAAATGTTGATGAAAAACTTGAAGAGAACACAAAAAGAATTAGTATTATTAAAATCATTATACTACCCAAAGAAATATACAGATTCAGTGTAATCTTTATCAAAATACCTATGACATTTCTTAGAGAAATAGAAAAATCCTAAAACTTATATGGAACCAAAAGACACTGAGCAAAAGAACAAAGCTGGAGGCATCACATCATCTGACTTCAAAGTATACTACAAAGCTAAAGTAACAGAAATAGCCTGGTATGGGTATAAAAACAGACACAAAAACCAAAGGATCAGAATATAGAACCCAGAGATAAATTTGCATTTTTACAGCTAACTTGATTTTTGACAAAGATGCTAAGAACATCCATTGAGAAAAGGATACCATTTTCAATAAATGGTGCTAGGAAAACTGGATATCCATATACAGAAGAATGAAACTAGACCCCTGGCTTTCATCATATGCAAAAATCAACTCAAAATAAATTAAAGACACAAATATAAGACCCAAAGCTATAAAACTACTAGAAAAAATAGGGAAAACACATTAGGGCATTGTTCTGGGCAAAGATTTCATAGGCAAGCCTTCAGAAGAACACGCAACAAAACCAAAAATAGACAAATGTGACTATATAAAACTAAAATGTTTCTGCATGGCAAAGGAAACAATCAACAGAGTAAAGAGACAGCCTGTACAATGGGAGGACATATTTCTAAATTATTTGTCTGATGAGGCACAGGTATAGAACAACTTGTATATAATATTCATGATATACAAGAAACTCAACAGCAGGAAAAAACCAAATCTGATTTAAAAATGGGCAAAGGATTTGAAAGGAGATTTCTCGAAAGAAGACATACAAACCGCCAAGAAGTATAGAAGACATGCCCAACATCACTAATCATCAGGAAAATTCAAATCAAAATCACAATGATCTAACGTCTTACCCCAGTTAGAATGGCTACTATTTAAAAATATGACAAATGCTGAAAAGGATGCAGAGAAAAGGGAATTTTCATATGCCGTTGGTGTGAATGTAAATTAGTACAGCTATTATGGAAAACAGTTTGGAAGTTTCTCAAAAAACTAAAAATAACACTACCATATGATCTAGCTATCTCACTACTGGGTATTTATCCAAAGGAAAGGAAATCAGTATATTGAAGAGATATCTGCACCTCCATGTTTATTGCAGCACTATTCATAATAGCCAAGATATAAAATCAACTTAAATGAGTAAAGACAACATGCCATATACATACATACATTACATACATGAACACACAAACACACAATAGAATACTACTTAGCCGTAGAATGAAATCCTGTCATTTGGAACAACATAGATGAATCAGGAGGACATCATGTTAGGTGAAATAAGTCAGGTCCAAAAAGATAAGTACTGCATGCTGTCACTCACGTGGGAGCTAAAAAAATGTTGAACAAAGAAGTAGAGAGTAAAATTGTGATTATTAGAGTCTGGAAAGGGTAGAATGGGGAGGGGAGGATAAGGAGGAGTTGTTTAACAGATACAAATTATACCTAGATGAAAGGAATAAGTTCTAGTGTTCTTAGCAATGTAAGGTAAATATAGTTACTAATAATTTATTGTATATTTTCAAACAGCTAGAAGAAAAGATTTTGAAGTTTCCGACACAAAGACATGATAAATGTTTGAGGTGATAGATATGCTAATTACCCTGATTAGATCATAATACATTTTATACATGTATTGCAATTTTACTCTGTATTCCATAAAACATGTATGCTTACTACATGTCAGCTAAAAGGAAAAGGAAAAAAAATGACAAATATCAAACCCAAGGACCAGCCCTTGTAGAACTAATCACTCCTCAACAATGGCCTCTTATAAATAATATACTTTCTAAGCAGTATAATATGTATGTATAATTAGTATATAATCTAAGTGAAATATTGCTAAATATTGGTAGGTTGTTAAGCATCTTAAAATTGTTATTTACCACAGACAACGTACCCAATAATCTTTGATTTTGCTTTCCTGTAAGACTGATCAGATTGTAATAGAAGGGAAATAAATTCACCAGAAGGAAATAATTAGAAAATACAGAATCATTTTATTCCCAAAATAATATATACTATATCTAGCATTTTATGATACTTACAAATTAATATGATGCTTACTAATTAATTTCTCTGTTATATTTGAATAGAGAGGCAGTAAGTGCTAAAGACTAAGAGAACAGGATCTGGAATCAGACTGCCTGGGTATAAATCCTGCCTCTATTTATCAACATTAAGTGTGCAGATTACTTAACTCTCCAAGCCTCCATTTCTTCATCTGTAAAATGGGGTTGATAGTAGTACCTACCTCACAGGTTTGCCATGAAAATTAAATGAAATAACACATGTAATTGTGCTTGCTATATAGATGCGAAGAAGTAACAGCTTTTAGTAAATGTGAACAACATTTTCCCTCTTTGTCTTTGAATGCTTAATTTGCTGTTAGTCTTGAAAACAGTGTCATTGGTTTGGGTTTTTTCAATAATGTGTGACAATGAAGACTGAAACGTGGCAAAAAATTTTGTTCTCTCTCCTTTACACCTGTTGCTTCTGTTACTAGGTATCACAATGTAAATAACATTTTGGTATGTGGTCTTTTCAGTGTCACCAGTTGAGAAATCTTTTTATAAATGTATATTTTAAGTATCTATTTTCTTTCAGGCGTACTTAAAGAATTCTGAATTTTTCTTGAGAGCAATATGTATGCTCAGTCACAACTGGTAGTCCAAATTCAGAAGCAGGCAACATTCGGCTCTCTGTTATGCAAACTTTAAGATACTAGAAGACTAGACATTTGGCAAGACCATAATTTGAGTACAGAACATGGCATATTAGAAGAGTGAACATATAACTGTCATCCAAACTGGGATGCCTTAAAGGGTGAATGAAACCAGCACTAATCATAATTATGTTGGGACAACAGGTGTATACTGGGACTGTTCTGGGCAAACATGGGTAAACAGTCACCCTATGAATTTTTGGTTTTGGTATCTAATTTTGTATAATAAATCACTCCCAAATCTAGTGCCAAGAAGCAATAACCATTTTACTATACTTACAAGTTTGTGAGTCGGTAATTAAGGAACGGTACAGTTGGTCACTCGCCTCTGCTCCATAATGACTGGATCTTGGCTGGGGTGGCGGGAATGGCTGGAAATGCTGGGACAACCCGACTGGAGCCCTATGCATGGGGCCTCAGTTCTGGTTGTTGGCTGGGTTCCTTAATTATTCCCCACGTGCCATTTGCTATGGCTGGAATGGTGTAGCTGTAGAGATCCAAACATGAAAAGGGCTAAGGAAAATGAGGAAAGCACAGGGATCCTGGAAAAAGGAAGACCAACTCTAAACACAGCAGGAAATACCTAACACAATGTTTTCCTCAAGTGTACAACACATGTCTTTGGTGATTTTTAAGTGGACTTGACAGTAAGTAATTCAATTATGAAATCACATGTTTGAAAAATATTTTTTCACCTTTAATCTTTTTGATGATTCATAAGAATGGAGAAAATTTCACTTGCTCAACATCAATGTAGCCCTCAATGACATCTCTCCTTAGCAATGAGACTATATCTCAAGCCCAGAGACTTCAACGGGCAGCACTATTTAGTAACAAAGAATGAATAACACAGTTTTGTTTTCATTGTAATGTTCTTCTGTTACCTTCTAATTAGGACAAATGATGCATTTAAAAAAAATTGTAGTTGTGATATAAAACTTTCTTTTAAAACATATAGTGGTGATGACTATACAATAGAGTGAATATACTAAAAACCACTGACGTGTTAAAATAAAGGATTTGTCATGTGGCGTTTTTGTTTTTGTTTTTTTGAGACGGAGTCTTGCTCTGTCGCCCAGGCTGGAGTGCAGTGGCACGATCTCGGCTCACTGCAAGCTCCGCCTCCCGGGTTTACGCCATTCTCCTGCCTCAGCCTTCCGAGTAGCTGGGACTACAGGCGCCCGCCATCACTCCCGGCTAATTTTTGTATTTTTAGTAGAGACGGGGTTTCACCAGTTAACCAGGATAGTCTCGATCTTCTGACCTCGTGATCCGCCCGCCTCAGCCTCCCAAAGTGCTGGGATTACAGGCGTCATGTGGTGTTTTGATGGGGAAAAGAACTGGAGAGATTTGGAAGAGATTGAGCCTAGAGTTGCTTGGTGCCTGCACACAAAGACTCACAACTACCAGCTAACAGAGACTGCTAACTCGAAGAGGATATCTACAGAATGGGGCCTTAAAAATGTAGAGAGGAGGATGGAGCAGATAATAGAGCCCGCATTTCCACGTCAAGGATTAGTGAAAAGAGTTAAGAGTCAATTTTCCCCTCCCCTTCTTCAAGTCTGATGCCTGTAACCTGGGCTGCAGTGGTTAAATCAATATGTTTCAATGGAGTAGAAAAACAAATTTTATACTGGCTCATAACTAAAAACTGAAAATGGACAATTGCAACTTTAATAACCAAAAGCACCTGAGAGATTTTGAAATCGGCCCAAGACGGGATTCAATACTTTTTCCAGGGGTTAGAGAGATTTCACATAGTACCGGGGCAGTGATTTGAGAAAAATAAAACGATAACATATTTTTACTCCTCCAAGCTGAGACAATTCAATAAACCACTCAGCTATCATCTAAAAACAAATAGAACCAAATATATTTCAGTAAAAGTAGGGGTCAATATAAAAAATAGTATATGACACTAAACCTGTAATATAAGATGGTAAAATCATACAAGTGGTTCAAGCAAGGATAATTAAAATTTGGGAAATACTCAAAATGCAAATGATGGCAAAATTTCCTTCATAATTCCTTAAGGGGTGCCAGTTGAGTTATTTTTCCTGGCAAAAGCATTCAAGGTTCTATTGAAAGCTAAAGAAATCATCTGGAAGTGAGGAAAATAAGAAGTTAAGCTTTTAGTCCTTGCTGGTTATTATTACTAATAGAGTAAATTATCAGATTATTGGAGAATTAGTTGCTGTAGAGCTTATATTGTGAACTTAGGGAATCTCTGATCTTAATGTTTGCCTAAAAGGGCACCAAATATTGAAGGATGGGATGGATTCTCGAGAAAAATTGCCCTTAGCAAAAAAAGAAACCACCAACATCAACCCCACCCCCTACCCCCCAAACATAACTTTGGTCTCTGATTCTTCCTTTTCAAACTGTTTTGTTTCTGACACGCTTTCCCCTTCTTTATTGTCTATCAGACCCCAGAATTCCTTCTTTAATTTAAAAACCCCTGACTTAGAGCTGGCTCCTCTTAAGAAATGAATGACCTTTCCCTTTTTGCCAGGTGTAAAAATGTCTTATGATACTTTTGTACACACTCAGAGACTGGTCTTAGGAGTTAAAAGTAAATGTTCATAATAAGGAATTAAAAGGAGAACTTTCCTTTTAGGAACAAACTGCAGGCATACTATGTGTTGTGCAAGTGTTTTCCCAAGAAACATGTTTTAGGAGAAAGAGCCTCAGTGTTCTTCTAGGCAAATCTGTATTCAAGTCTTATCTCTACCACATACTAGGACCTTGGTCACATATGCAATCTCTCTAGTCTTCAGTATTCTCATCTGTTATCTAGGGATAATCATTCTTTCTTCTTTGGTTGTTATAAAATTAGAATGAGATGGAACACATAGCCCAGTGCCCTGAGGCATGGTTTATGCTCAGAGAGTATTAGTAGCTGCTCTGTTCTCTCTTACCCTTATAAAAACCATCATAATCATATAGAAAATCCATGAGAGATTGTATCTATTTGTATCTGTTTATATGTGTGTATATTCATATCTGTATATCCATATCCCCAAATGTAAGCAATCAAATAGGCAATGTAAATTGTAAATATTGGAAATAATGAGAAAACAATCTGCCTAAATTCCTATCAAATTAGAAATAAAAATATAGCCAGCTCCAGGAATTCAGAAATAAAATAAAAAATCAAGAGCCTAAGAACACAAGAATATAAATACAGAATTATTTTCCAGAGGAGTCTAACTCATTATCTCCTTGTTGTATATATTTTTAATACTATGTTTCCCTTAAGAGTTAGAAGTGTATTAGCAATTTTAGAGAATTGCACCTCACCGAAATTTTGTCAAAAGGTCTTAGTCTTTTCCTTTTTAAGTCTGTCCCACAAATCTCCTCTTTTTCTTCCTCTTACTTCCTCCCAAATCCACAGTGACTCCGACAGCTGCAATCCCTCCCTCCCACTCCACCACTCAGTGTGGAACTGTGTTGCCATTGGAGACATCCCCTGCTCCCAGAAGCTAACTCTGTCCAAGAACTTAGGTGGCGGACTTAAAGTAGCAGAAAGTAGTCAATAATTAGAAAAACAGATTTCAGCCAAACTGAGTAGCTAGAGCTTGGAATCTCATAGCTGAGATACTGGTTTTGCTAATTAATTAGCACAAAAATAAGGGTCTATGGGGGAACATAGCTTTCTAAACTTTTGGCTGGGACTATTATAAATGAACAATATGCACAGGAAAATGTTAATAGTTGCGGAGAAAGGCATTTTAACAGAATTTTACAGTATGTGGCTTGGGGTCCTCAGGGCAAACATATGCATTACACATCTAACCCCACACTGAGAAAATAATCCCTAATGTTGGTTCCTCTGCTAGTCCTATTAAAAATTCTCCAAAATGTAAAGCCTGCCAATTTCAGGCTAAGAATAAATGGCTCATGGTTCCTTTTGAAACAACATCCAAGATTCATGCACTCAGTGCTGCACACAAGATCACTGTGGGAGGACTATCTCTGGTTTCTGGGGTGCCAGAAAACACCAATGTGCTTGTCCAGCCCCATTTATTTCAGGCAGGCACCCAAAGGCCACTTTCTGTTAGAGATGGCTAGAGTGGGGATTTAATATTAAAGGATATCAGACCCTATGTTTGCATTAATGCAGAGGCTTGGAACCTATAATGGGGAAATGTTGAAAATGCTGTGCAATCTGTATAGGATGTCACTTCTCATGGAATTTATCACTTGACATTCAGTAAAAGGTGAAGACTCAGTTCCTAACATTGGCCGTGTTTTGCAGATGGCTCTAACACAGTGTTAGTGGTGTGATATTTGGGAACGTGGATGGTCTCCCTTAGCCCTAAATACTTAAATTATTTAAATAGTTCAATTATTTTCATATGAAAAGATGTGAGGTGAAGGTTTAAGTGAGAAAAAGCATGGAAAAATTTAGAATTGGTTCAAATAGAATTTTTCTTCCTTGATTAAAAAAAACACTTTGATTCTGAGATTAAAAACTCAGTTTGGAATCTTGGGTCTCAGCTACGGGATCTCAGATCATTCCTTTCAACCTTTCCTGGGCCTCAACTTTCCCATTTATAAAATGGAACTAGTGATCTCTGCCGAGACCACATGGAAGTGAGGGATTAAATGGGAGAGTGTTACAAATGTTATAAACACTAATTTTTATATACATTTTATGGCTTCTTATGTTATATAGTTTGCAAATATAGGCAAGTTATTAATATGAAAATTTAGATATGCAAATATATATTATTGATTTGATCCCATAAGGAGTTATTTAGGTCCTCAATAGCCAGTTCTCACTCAAGTTCCCATGTGATTTCTAGTTCCTGATCGGTAAGAATTCTGCAAATTGTCAGAAACTCACACTTGCCTGGTGCTGAATTACCTGTTAGTAATTGCATTACGGAGAGGCCACATCTGCACCAGAGATGGAGAAACCAAGTGGACCAACAGTCTGGAGCTCACTTTCTAATAATGTTTTACCCCTTTATGCAAGTTATGGCTCAAAGGTTGACTCATTTCTTAGCACTGCATTGTCTTCCAAATTCATTAATCCCCCATTTATGGGAAACTGGATCTTCAAGGCTCTCTTAGGTGGTCTTTTTAACTCCTACAGGGTCCTGGGGTATTTCTGTAAATGACCTCTAGGTTATATGACCATGTCCTCCTAAGGCCTCTATTCTCAAGGGTGGGAACATTTAGACTTATTCCGAAAGTTCTTAGCTTTGGAATTTGACCTCCAAAGAGAACTGCATGTTTTGTTTTTGACTGCCCCCAGGCCTATATGTTACTGTGTGCTGTGATTTGAGTATGTGCTCAGAGATAACTGGCCCATATTTCTGAGAAATAAACAATTATGCACACATAGACACTTTAAGCAATTTCTTTAGAATGCTTTTCAAGAGGTTGTGGCTTTACAAACACTATCTGGTATTTTCATTTACTCTGAATTGGTCATTGAAAGTGTCATTTCATGATGACCCTATTCTAATTCAAATTCCCTACAAAATGACAGTGTCCTTTTTTATTTCTAAGCCCAGCCTAGTTTCCACCTTTGCCCCCTTTTATGTGTGGCAAAGGAAAGTGTAATTCAGTTGTGTATCACAGGATGACAACTTTGACTTCATGTCCTTGGAATTTTGCCTGGTGAGTGGATGAGGGGCTGACATTAGGTTACATGCATACTCGACTCTGTTTGCAATGAGAAGAGAGGCAGAACAGATCTATTTGCAATAAAAGCACTTAGTTTTTCCAGCAAATTTCCTGGTAGAGTATTGTTCTAAGGAACTAAGGATCTGATTCTCAACAATTAAATCTGCTGTCACATTTTATTTATAATGGAGTTTCAAGATCAGACTAATAACTATAATGTCTTAATTTCTCCAGCAGTTGCAAGGCTGAGAGAATAAAATTGGTTGTTGTGCAGTTTTATTAGCATTAGTCTCTCATAAGAAACATTGATTTCAAGCATGTTGTTCTTAAGGGCTGTAACTCCAGGTGACTGTGATCAAGAGGCATACATTTTTGGTGAGTGTCATTAGAACCGAATGAACAAAGACGGAGATCTGTGTGTGTGGGTTGAGGGGATGAAACAAACAGAAAATGGGGTCCACGTACATTGAAGTTCCTTCTCCTAATCTATCCCACATATTATTCTGGACTTTTTAGAAAGATCCAGCACAGGGAATAGTAATCTATTTATTGTTACAGTAAGTGGAAAGGCAAGGAGATATGATAGCATGCATTATGGTAGAATGAAGGCAGGAAGATCACTGTGGCTGGAATACAGAATATATGTTCATTAGTGTTCAGAGGAACCTTATGGATAAAAGGGAAGAGAGTGGCACAGGATGGCGCTGGACAAAGAAAAATAAAATGTTGTCATACTAGATAAAGACCTTTACTTCTGGCCTATGGCAAATAGAATGTAAGGCAAAGGAGACGTGCAGTTTTATGGGCACATTCAATAACAAAGTGATGCAATAGACCTTTGACATCGCTGCAATCCTTCCCTACTGTTCTAAATTGCGAACAAGCTAGTCTGGAGGGAATATTGTTGTGAGAAACAGATAAAAAGGTTTAGTCACCATCACGTGAGAAGGGTTAAGAACAACAAAATATCTATGCAGTAATTTGCAACTTGGCCTTGTAGTCATCTGGGACACAAACAAAACAAAGCAGATTTCTGGATCTTCCCCTATGAGATTTCTGATTTGATACATCTGAGAAAAGGCCTAATGATGTCCTTGAGCTTTTTAGGTGACTATATTAGTGAATAATGTTTGGGAACCATTTCCAATTAAGGTAAAATTTCTTAAAATCAGATTCAAGACATCTGGTTTCAAAATTTTGAAGTAAGGAACTTTCTAACTCCATCCCTTAAAAATCTCCCAACATAAGAAAAAATTTTAAAAAGAAATACATAGTTTATCTTTGAGAAAACTAGGAGATATCTGAACTCTGGAACAGGATATTTTTAAAAAGGATAATCTGAGAATGAATTGGAACGTTTAGGAATTAAAAATACAATAGCTTAAAATTTTAAAAATCACTAAATTTTAGATAATAATGTTATTCAGAAATAAATAGACGGACAAAAAGAGACTGAGAATAAGGAAATTAGAGGATACATCTAGTAGAAATTATGAAAAAAATAAGCAGAGAAACAAGAGAAAAATGAGCAAAGAAACAAAACAAGAGAACCAAAGGATAAATATCTTCAAATGAATGGGGCCCACTGAGTACTGACACCAAGACATTTACAACAAAAACAAGCTTTAAAAAATCTTCCAAGAGGCCGGGCGCGGTGGCTCACGCCTGTAATCCTAGCACTTTGGGAGGCCAAGGTAGGCAGATCACGAGGTCAGGAGATCGAGACCATCCTGGCTAACACGGTGAAACCCCGTCTCTACTAAAAATACAAAAAATTAGCCAGGCGTGGTGGCGGGCGCCTGTAGTCCCAGCTACTTGGGAGGCTGAGGCAGGAGAATGGTGTGAACCCGGGGAGCGGAGCTTGCAGTGAGCCGAGATCGCGCCACTGCACTCCAGCCTGAGTGACAGAGATTCAGTCTCAAAAAAAAAAAAAAAAAAAAAAAAAAAAAAAAAAAAAAAAAAAAAAAAAAAAAAAAACTTATTCCAAGAATAGAAAATCAAAAAAAAGGATTCAAACATAAAATGGATCAAGTTTTCAGGATACTGTGAGAATGGTAGTTGACTTCCCAATAACTTTGTTGAAAAGTAGATAACAATGGTGCCTTTGAAATTTTGAAGTAAGTGATCTTCAATCCATAATCTTCTACTCATAACAATTACAAATCTGGGCCGGGCGCGGTGGCTCAAGCCTGTAATCCCAGCACTTTGGGAGGCCGAGACGGGCGGATCACGAGGTCAGGAGATCGAGACCATCCTGGCTAACACGGTGAAACCCCGTCTCTACTAAAAATACAAAAAAAAAAACTAGCCAGGCGAGGTGGCGGGCGCCTGTAGTCCCAGCTACTCGGGAGGCTGAGGCAGGAGAATGGCGTAAACCCGGGAGGTGGAGCTTGCAGTGAGCTGAGATCCGGCCACTGCACTCCAGTCCAGGCGACAGAGCGAGACTCCGCCTCAAAAAAATAAAAAAAATAAAATAAATAAAATAAAAAACAATTACAAATCTAATGTGATGCTAGAGAAAAGGTATTCTCAGATATGCAAGGTCTCAAAAATTTTCACTCTAATGCACTTTTTTTCAGTAAGTTACTGGAAGATGTTTTCTAGTAAAATAAGAGTAAATCAAGAAAGACAAATATACCAGAACCAGGATCTAATACGGAAGTGAAGGAAAGAAAATTTGCAGAGAGAAATTCCTGGGTAACAAAAGTGAAACTCAAAAGAGCAATGTATTAATATACAGACTGGAACAGTCGAGTGGAAAATTCAAATGGGATTATATCCATTAAAAGATAAATGATAAATTATCTAATGAACTTAATCGTGTTCAAAAGTGATTAAGGGGCATATTTCAAAAAGTTTGGTAGGTAAAAGGAGGTTTAATTAGAGATGAATAAACAAATAGAATTTTTTAAAAACGATGGAACTCTTACCTCCAGGAAAAAAAGGTGTATGATACAAGGTGTGTAACCATAGTATATATCACTTGACTGAGCAATGAATAATATTTGCATTATCTAATAATTAAGATACCATGTTATAGCCATATGGTAGAGAAGAGGGAGTGCAAGAGAATGAAAATTCTCATTTATCAAAATACATAAAAATGTATCAACACAGATACAAAGAAAATCTAAATGTGATGAATTATGATATGAGAGTAAGTACATGTAGTTTTAGATAAATGAGGGTAAATTCTTAAGGAAATCTTTAAAAAAGTTAAAAGTGGTTACCTTTAGGGAGGAGGATATATAAGAAAGGAAGTAGAGGGGACTGTTTTTTTTACTAAGCCTATTAGCACAATTTGATATTTTAAATTATATGTATTCCTTTAATAAAATTACAGTTAATTTAAAAATCAAATAAATGTTAATTAGGGTTGAAAAAGAATTAAGAATAAATCAAGGCAATTCACCAATTTCCAAATTGTTGATCAGCTTGGGCACAGGTTAGATGTTGATGTAGTTCAACTTCCAGCTCACCTTTACCCTTTTAAAATATTCTTCCAAAAGCTTGAGGTCCTAGCCTTACCCCAGGCCTGTATTTCCCAAAGAAAATTTGTTTGCTAAGTCGATTTGCTCCACAGTCGAGGCCACAAATTTTGTATGCTTTGGAAATTTTATATGCTTTTAGAATATAAATTTAAACAACATTTATATGCTACGACTTATTAAAATGTAGGCCTTTGAGATTCAATTCAGAGACTCTGATTCAAGAGGTCTGGGAGGTGCTGATGAATTGATTTTAATAAGTGTGTGAGATGATATTTGATACAGGCAATCAAGGGACCCATTTAACAAAAACTTGCACAAAGGTGTTGGAATTGAACATGTTAATACTTACCAGAAATACATATTCACTCATTTATTTATCCAATATTTATTTGAGCTCATTTTAGTTTTAGACAATATAGTAGTTGTTGAGATGATGCATCTTCTTAAAAAAATCATAATTTAGTCATTTGTTACAGAAATAAGGTGAAGCCTTCCTCATATGACTGAATCTTATCACAGAATCCCAGAGGTCAATGTGGAAGAAATACAGGAGCAGAGAAAGTCTTCAACCCAATAAACTTTCTAATCCTAAAGTCAGCTTTGAAATTAGTCACAGCCTTCTTCATCATGAGTATGGACTCCAAACACCCTCTTATTAATATGTGACAACTTTTATGAGCATCGGACACATGAATACACTTCATACCTGAGCCTGTAGGCTTAAATTGTTTGAAGCACATACAATGTTAAATACAGTATCAGAGGCATAGTAGGTCCTCAATAAACGTTGATTCCCTTGTGCTTTTACACTGTACTTTCCATTTGCAAGTAATTCTGCTTGCAGATTGACTGGCGGTGCACTGTGGTAGTCAAAAGCACAGGTTTATATTGAAATGCCCATTCCCAGCTCTTTTTTTGGTACATGTCTTTGTTACACTTTGTTATTTGACCTTGTTAAGGAATAGATTCTTCCTTTTTTTAAGGGGATACTTATGTCATTCTGAGGGTTTGTTGAGATGATACAGGTAAAGTTCCTTACAAACTCACATGCACTTAAGAAATGTTGGGGCTACTTATTACCTGAATTCTTTTACTCAATATGCAGGTATTGTAGAGAAGGTAGGGATGTGTGTGTGTACTTGTATATGTAGCAAAGCACAGACTCACAAAAAGAAACAGTGTGTCAGTACATGTCTGAAAGCCTGAGTCCTGCAAAATGAGACTCAGGTCATGGTGAAAAGCAGAATTCAGTGTTAAGAATTCAGATTCAAGATAAGGTATAACAGGGTCATTCTCTACTCTTTGTGCAATGAGTGGTCTCCTTTCTCTTTAATGGAAGCAGTCTTCCATTTTGGATGTCCAGGGCTAGATGCCAATGCTTTCAGCTGTATTAGTAGGCTACATACTGTTAAGAATGTGTCTGAAAGACTGAATTTAACAGCCCAATCATTTCATATTGAAGTACGAAATTTGAATAAGGATAACGTGCTGATTGCATTCCAGGCTTAGATAAAAGAGGTCGAAATAGGAAATGACAGGAAAATTTGTAGTAAGAAACCAACAAAAAGGAAAGCCAGACCACTTTACTATACCTGAGAGGGGAAGCAGGTGTGGTGGGTTGGCCCCACACCATCTTCCTGGTCCCAGCCTGTCGAGGAGAGAGTGACAGTGATGGGTATGTTCTGTGAAGAGGGAGGAAAGATGGGGGAGCAAGCCAGGGCTGCTGCTCAAGAGCTGAGAGGATGTAGATCATACCCCATCCTGGGGGCAAAAGAATTTTCATATAGCCATTCTCCCTTCTCGTACACATAGAAACCACTATGGTTTGAAAATTTGTATATTAAAATCCTAACCCTGAGGGTGATGGTATTAGATGATGGGGCCTTTTGGGAAGTGATTAGGTCATGAGATAGGAGCCCTCATAATGATATTAGTGCCCACATAAGACCCAAAAGCATTCATTTGTCCCTTGTGCCATGTGAGGACGCTGCTAGAAGGCACCATCTATGAAACGAGAAGGCAGGCCCTCACCCGACACCAAATCTGTTGGTGCCTTAATCTTGAACTTCCCAGCTGGCAGAACTATGAGAAATAAATTTCTGTGGTTTATAAGCCCTCCAGTTTACAGTCCTTTATTATAGCAGCCTGAACAAGTGAAGGTACAGACACATGCTCCTTACATAGACACAGGTTTTGGCTGAGGCTGCTTGATGCTTGGGAAGTGGGTTTGGCTCTAGACATCTCCAAGGAGGTCAGGGTGGGGTCAGATGAGAGAAGAAGGGATCTGGCTGCTTCAGGCTCCCTCCATCCTTAACAGGAAAGCAGGCAAAGAAAACCTTCCAGTTGCCTCTGTGGTCAGTTGAGCGCAGTGTTATATATGTGGTATCACAGAAGTTTGCTCAAACCACTTACCAAGGAATGAAGGGAAGCAGACATTCAGAGCCCAACAACACTCAGGAAAAAAGGACCAGATACATAAAGGTTGTATGAAGAAGAGGCATCACAGTCTGGTGGAAAGAGTTTGGATTTTATAGTCGGATAACTCCTAGCTCTGCTACTTGTGACCTGGGAAAGCCACCTAGCTTACCTGAGCTTCCCCAAGATTCCTGTTTTGAAAAGTAGTGGATAATGATGCCTCCTTTGCAAGTTATTGTGAATGGAACACTCGATGCAAATCAAGCTGCAATGAACATGGCATATAAATAAATAAGTGTAAATTAGATGAGAATTTGCCTTGAAATTGAGAGTATAGTAGTAATTGTGTTCTTTTTATGTAAATTTTGGTTTTTCAGCATTGCTAACAATATGAAATGACCAAGTTATCTGGAGTGATGTTAAAATCAGAAGGGCTAGAGAAGGTGGAAGGCAGGAAAATGTTGCTGAGAGCAAGAAGCATAAAGCAATGGGTTATAGACCTTAGACTTCTTAGCGTTCCACCACTTAACTGAATTCCTTGAAACCAGAACTCTGTTTTACTCATTTTTGTCTCTTGTATACCTGGCGCAGACTGGCCACTCTTAGTAGACAGTGGATGAATGTTAACTGACGTGAGAATGAATGAATAAGTAAACTTTATTTAAACTGTGCTTACTGTTACTAATACTTCCTTGGGCGTCATTGGATTTTGTGGTATGCTAGCAGAAGCAAAAGCAATCATAGTTTAGTGTTGGAGAATTTGAAAATTGGAGACATACGACACGTAGTGTTAAGAATAACTCTGAGGTCTGACTGTGCATGTCCTTGGGAAATGCATTTGACCTCTCTGTGCTGAGCTATCACATGGGGATAATTTAGTACCAATCTTAGGCAATAAGTGAATTAATGAATAGGAATAAATTAATCAATAGGATTAATTAACAAACTAATCTGTATAAAGTCTATAAAACAGTACATGGCATAATAGTGAATGCTAAATAAGTGTTAGCTGCTATTGCTTTAAAGTATGGTATTTAGTGTAGCACTCACCCGTAATATCACAATTATATATTTTTCGTAGATATTAATTCTAAAAAATATTAAGGTTATAAAGCAATAACAGGTCAAAATAATAAATTTTCTGGTAAAAATCTTACATATAGATTCATGAGCAAAACTGTATATAAATTAGGAAGCAGACCTAAAGCTGTCACATTTCTAGGTTTGATATAAATGAAAGAAGTCACTCAAGAAGGATCCCCAGTTCTGGTTATCAGAGAAAATCCAATTCAAAAATGTAATCATTTTATTTATCCTCACCACAGACTATAAAAGCAGACTTCCATTTTCTGCATTTTTAATTTTATTTGGTTGCAGTTTTCTGGAGCGGTATCTAAATCTCCGCTTGGGTGGATGGCAAGGTCTAGGCTTGGGTCACAGGTCCAAGTCAAGTCCTCTAATCCAGTGTTTGCCATCATAAGACTGATGGTTTGATGTTAAAAAGGAAAATGGATTTGCGTATTATTCAATGGAGACAGAGAATTTGGTCACTCAATGGAAAGAAATGGTGTGCACAAAGGCTGAGGAATTGAAAACTGTGAGGTATGTTTGGGAATCAAAGTCCAGTGTGAGTAGAACAAACGCAATATAAGGCAAGTTCATCTCTGAAAGGACTTCTGACTCCTTCTGTTACATCAGGACCACAAATGAGAAGAGGACAAGTGCTCCTGAAGACAATTATCCTGGGGTGCACTTGGAACACAGTCATCCAGGATAGGAATATGAAGTGGCTGGGTCATCTGAGTCCATAACCCTGAACATATAACCATGAACTCTATTGATTCATGAGAGCAAACAGGTGGAGTAGGAGGACTACTCAGTCAGGGAAGCCCCAAGCATCTAGGTGGAAAGGGCTCAAAGTGTCCTGGAGTGAGCTCGTTACCTCCCCTAGGAAATGGGCTGGTGTCAACTTTCCTGATCGGTGTTGGGACACAGGCATTGGAGGGAAAACACATATTTTGCTCTGTGTACAAATACTTGGCTCTTTGCCTTCTGGGTGCAGCTGAAATGCTTTAAGAGATTCAGCCCCATACACCTGGCTGGCCTCATGTCCAGGGCTGTCAGGATAATTCTTTGCTGTTCTTAAAAAATACTTTTGATCTGACCACTGACGCTTGAAAATGCACGACTACAGATGCTGTTATTAATATCTTAGGCTTAAAGATTTGTTTTAATGCAAAACTTAAAGATAATTCCTGCTGTTCCACACCCTCCCCTGCCCATGCCACACGCATACTCAAGAAGTTGTTGGTTTAATGGAATTTGTGCTGGCTTTGGATTAAAACTAACCTGGGATTGAAGCGTAGTTGCAGCACTGATTGGTTCTTTGTTCTGTTCTTAAGCTCACTGAGAATCAGTTTGCTGATCTCTAAAATGAGAATCGTAATACCTACTTGAGATTTTCTGGTGAAGATTATACATTTTTATGTAGCACACAAAGCATCTAGCAGAATGCCTGGCACATAGTAACCACTCAATAAATATCATAACTAACTAGAGCCTTGAGGTCAGGTAAAGCATTTTATGGCATGTGTATTTCATAATACCTTCATGGATTCTTTCAAGAACATTAAACTCTAGGGATCTCTAATTTTTCTCTTGGAACCACTGGGGAAAACAATCTCTTGAACTACTTTCCAGACTGGTGTGGAGGTTTGACCTGTAAATATCACTTTTCCTTAATAACCTCCTGATCTCAGGGCTTAGCCTGTGGAAAGTTAGACTGTGAATAGAGCAGAGATCCTGGGGATAATGGGCAGTTTTTTTTCTTGACATCTTAAGTTGTACACTGGGAAATAGAGAAAATGCCTCTGTGCCTCCTTGGCTTCTCCTGTGACTGCTGGCCGCCCATCCCACTCCCACCTCCACATCCCCCACACCTTTATTTAGAAACCCTGTTCATTGTCTTCTTGTTTCCCTTCATTTTTGGTTTTCACCATTTGCTGTTGACAAGAAAATCTGAACAATTATTTGTATGTTAATGATCCCCAGAACCCTGGTAGATAGTAATTAAATATTGTTAACTGCAGAGTTGTGTGACATTCTCAGTGCCTAGGGAAAAGATCTGGCAACAATATTGTCCCAGACATTCTCATACCTGCCTCTGGCCCTAGATTTTGCTGACTTGATCTGTCCTGGGTTAGAAATTTTAGGTCACCTGATAAGCCCCTGGAGTTCTTTTAGTAAGGATTGGTTTGCTTGAGGGAAAACTGGCCATGATCTGGAACTTGCTATGGAGGTTAAGCACTTCCTTAATCTGTAGGGAGGCTGGGGTTGTTGTATGTCTGTCAGAAATCATTTAATCCCTTAGGCTAGCTCCAAATCTCTCTTCTCTGTTTCCTGAACAACTTTCCAAAGATACATTCAGCAGAGCCCACCTTCATGGAATATTTCTTTTTTTTTTTTTTTTTTTTTTTTTTTTTTTTTTTTTTTTGAGACGGAGTCTTGCTCTTCCACCCAGGCTGGAGTGCAGTGGCCGGATCTCAGCTCACTGCAAGCTCCGCCTCCCGCGTTTACGCCATTCTCCTGCCTCAGCCTCCCAAGTAGCTGGGACTACAGGCGCCCGCCTCATCGCCCGGCTAGTTTTTTGTATTTTTAAGTAGAGACAGGGTTTCACCGTATTAGCCAGGATGGTCTCGATCTCCTGACCTCGTGATCCGCCCGTCTCGGCCTCCCAAGGTGCTGGGATTACAGGCTTGAGCCACCGCGCCCGGCCCATGGAATATTTCATATCTATGGTTTACAAAATGCATTCATGCAGTTGTGGAAACAGCAAAGGGTTTGGACTCAGAACTCAGTTTAAATCGTACGTTTGCCTTGAGTTATCTAATATGTCTGAGCCTTTTTTGTTTTGTTTTGTATTTCAAATGGGCATACTAGTGATTGTTGGAGATGACGATTAAATCAGCTAATATAAATAAGGCACCTAAAAAGATAGTAAATATTAGCTCTTTGTTGGTTTATTTTTCTTAATCATTTCCTTCATTAATCCATGCTTTCTCTGTAAAACACATACATGTATACACATACACACAAATTTACATGAGGCGATTAAATGAACTATCTCGGAGAACCAATAAGAAATCTTCTAGAAAGTCATTTTCTTCCTGGAAAAGGGAAATGGGTCCTTAAAGTATCTCCTATTGGAAAATGGGGCATTTGCTTCCCATCATTTCTGGTTTTCACCACTTTGCACATCCAGCATTGGCACAAATGAATGGAATGGCAAACAGGGACAGAAAGGATTACAACGATAATAAGCACACTCAACACTTTAAAAACTGGATTTTGATCTTTGGGGATGTAGCCTGGAGGTCAGTGAGACCCTGTTTCAAAAGCTGACTCCACCAGGCTTGGGACCATTCATAGATTGTTCCCCACAGAACATGATTGCAGGATCCAAGGTCATTACTAACTGATGTCTGTGATTCTGAGTCACCTGAGGGGCACAATTCCCTTCTACATTCAAGTCTGGGAGGAAATGAGGTGAGCCCTGTTATTTCAGTATCCGAAAGTCTTACCCATCACATTTCATAGACACATGCAAAGTTCTTTACTGAAGGGTTAGGACAATTTCAGAGAGATATTATAATGTAGAAAAAACAAAGACTGCAAGTCTAGCTAACTCAATTTTCTCTTCTATCTCAAAGGAAAGACTCCCTAAGCCTTAGCTCTTCACAAGTAGATGACCCTTTATGGGGATCCCTCACATTCCAGGCTTTCCTGCTTTAATGTTTGTACTTAGGCTCCATAGGCCTACTTTTAAAGTGTTTCACTGTGATAATCCTAAAGACTTCCTAGAGACATTACCACTTCTTTCATAGAACAAAGTCTTGCCCTTTTGTGAATCTGGAAATACGGAAAATCACCCTGCACTTTGGCCAAACGGGTAATACTTCTTGTTGTTCCCCAAAGTGGGGGCAGGTAGAGAAGAAGGATGGATTTCAGTCTCATGAGCAATGGTAAGCATGGACACAAAGGCAAGTTTCTTTGCAAACTTTCCAATGCTGGTTCCTTTACTAGTCGAGCTATTAAATAAACATTTTCTCAAGGGTAAACATTTTTTTCTTGAAGGCAAGACTATTTAACCATAACGATGAAAGAATATTTTTCTCTTACTAAGGCGTGGGTCTTGTTTTTGGAAGTAATAATTTTCATTTTTGCCTGTAGGGGTGTTGGTTCCTGTTGACCTGTAGTGGTCTGGCATTATAACAAAGAGTTTAAGAGCTACCCTCCATGTTAATCAAGGTTTAGGGTCAGCTTCTATTAAATTGTTTTTATGAAGAAATATTCTGTGACACTGGTTCCCACCTCACCCTGTTTCCAATACAGTGTTAACTTTTGCATTTGATGTATCACCTCTTCGACAAATGGGATCAGTTGCAAGGGGCCAGTGTAGATCAGAAAGGGTTATGAATTCATTGGTCAAAGATGATCAACACATGATCCAGAACACAGGCTATTTAAATCTATTACTAGATAGCTAGTTAAATTTGTACTAGTTAAGAAAAATCAGTAAGTTGATTTTGGCCAATGAGCTACAGGAACCTTATTCTCTAGATTATAAGATCTGGTAGTTTTTTTCCAACTTTTACTTTAGGCTCATGGGTACATGTGCGGGTTTCTTATATAGATAAACTGCATGTTGTGGGGGTTTGGTGTACAGATTATTTTGTCACTCAGGCCATCGGCATAATACCCAATAGGTGGTTTTCTGATCCTCACCCTCCTCCCATCCTCCACCCTCAACTAGGCTCCGGTAACTGTTGCTCTCTTCTTTGTGTCCATATGTATTCAAAGCTTAGATCCCACTTATAAGTGAGAACATGCAGTATTTGGTTTTCTGTTCCTGAGTTAGTTCACTTAGGATAATAGCCTCCAGCTCCATCTATGTTGCTGCAAGTAACATGATCTCATTCTTTTTTATGACTGCATAGTATTTCATTGTGTATATCTACACTTTTAAAATCCAGTGTATATGGTAGCATTTTTATTGGGCACATCTGTATGGTATATCTTTATCTCATACAGCCCTAAGCATATAGGAATGAGATTAAAGTGAAGATCTTCAGTTCCAGCTCAGTTCTGAGTAGCAGAACTAAGATATGACACTGCCTGATCCTGATTAAGGGTTTTACCAATACCTTAGACAGAATTAATAGTTCATAACAGACCCATATTGTGTTGTATTTATCTGTGTGTCCTTATACATTTAAGCACTAGGTAATTATTTGAAGACACAATGTTGTACAGCAGATAAGCACCTGAATTTGGGGTTGGCCAGACCACTGTTCAAATCCTGATCCTGCCGTTTATAGATGTACTGGGCAGTTTATTCTGTGAGTCTTGTTTTATTTTTTATTTTTCATGTCAACAATAAAGATAATAACACCCAGTAATTTTAGAAGGATTTAATAAATTAATGTATACAAAATACTCAGCACAGTGCTGTGGTATGCCCATAATAAGTGGAAAATACATCTATGTTTTTAGTAAGTCATTTATAGTTCATTCTATAGGGTAGGTTAAGTCATTCACAAAGAATGTATTTAATATCTTGAATTTTTTCTTTTTTAAAAAGCTCTGCAGTTGTCCTTAAATAGAGACTCCTGATTCTACTGACAGTTACATTTTAGATGATGTTGCCCTGGGTGGGAAGGCTAAGTAATAGATTTCTTATTAAGAACTAAGCCTAAATAGCTATTGCCTACTTTTGGTTACGATTTATCTAAAAACAATCTCTAAAATTTTTTAGAAAATTGGGCATAGGTCACTAGTAATGTTAGGGAGACAGTTCTTCATTGGATCTGTTGTATTTCTGTATGTCTTGCACACTGAGGCACTGGTTGCCTTTCTTCTAAACTAACTTTTCAAAGATGTCTGTGCAGTAAACAGCCTTGGAAGACAGACCATCTCCCTGCTGAGTGAAGGGCAGCTTTCCCTACAGTAAACTATAATAAAGATGATGTTCCCTCTGGAGCAAAGGGCAGACATTACTGCTGCCCATTATAAAAGATATAGTTTTCCTAAGCATGAACTTCCACTTCTGTAACAAAACCCACTGGAACCATCTGTGTTACTCCTGTGACACTTAGGGACAAGGGAAATTTACAAATATATTGTTCTTGCTGCTTGCTGTGCTGTGAATAATAAACATCTTTGTCTCTGACTCAAAAGTCTTGTGTCTTCTGCCAGCATCCATGAAACTGTAGCAGGCTAATTTGTAAGCTTGCAAGTTGAGTGAAATCTCAGACCCTTCACATTTTTTGACAAATAAAAATGAAGCAACTGCTTTTTTTTTTGTAGGTGAATACTTAATTATTTTATTGTTTATACAAAGTGCTTTAGGTAAACTATTCCATAATGTTTTTTCCCAAATATTAAAATGTCATTTTACATTAGTCCCTAAGAATGACACTAATGCATAAGATACATAAAAGTAATGGGAAACATTATGGACAGGATTCTTTCATTGCCTAAGTCAGGCCTGTGTAGCTGTTACTCTCCAGGGAAAACTGTGCAAGGCTGAACTCACCTTTATAGGTCACTGGGCTTCAGCTCTGCACATTACTTCATTAGGGTTTCAAATGTGATATGGCCTGAATGGCCTGAAAGAATTTATTGAACCTCCACATGTATATTTCTTGTTAACAAGGCATAAACAATATACTGGGAGAATGTGGCAAGAGATGGGTTATCCCAAGCCCAAGCAAGTCTTTTGCTAATGAGGAAGGGGAAAAACCTGTGGCTTGATCTCAAGATCAACATAGGGAACTGATATATGGGAGCTGGTAATAATGTTGTGGAGGAAAATCATTCCTGAGGAAATATGAATGGGGGTAGAGGACAGCAATAGAATAATGAGATTTAATTTAAACATGATCCCTGGTAATGGAGACTGCCAAAAAATTGCCTTACACACTGTACTATGTATAACTTTTGGAAGTAGTTTTGTGACATGCTTGCAGAACAATTAGGCCTGTATTTCTCTGAGCACACAAATATTTTTCCATCATTAACAATCACACTGTTCCATACATAGAAGCCTTTGACTGTCAACAATATTTACATTCCATTGTGCACATTGCACATTTTTTGTTTGTTTCAGATAGTATAGACAGCTTGACTGTTTTTATCAAGTTGTATGGCCTTTTATATTTCTTTTTCAGCAATTATTTTAGGCAGTCATAGAATTACCAAAGAAGAAATATAAAAGGCCATACAACTATAAAGAAAAATAAAAATTAGCAAGCAGGTGAAACTTCAGTAAGGAATTTAATACTGAGGATAATTTGCCCTAAAAATGGAAAAACTATCTGCCTGGGGTCTAGTTCAGTAATACTTGCTTTTGCAGTATGGCTGTATTTTACAATCTTATCAGTTAGAATCACTCCAAAGGGTTTTTCTCAGGTCAAAATAATCTGAAGACTTTCTTCATGTCCTTCAAAAATCCCCACCTCCACAGTGAGGGTTGCCTCAGTTGGAGACAAATAAAGGATTCTAATTAGGGCCCTTGGGAGTCTGCGAAGCAATTGTCTGAAACTGTTACTCAACTTCATGAGCTCATTAATAGGCATCTCTCTGTCTGCATAATCAGAGAAAGAGCAGCAAGTTCATTTTGACCAAGCAGGCATGGGCCTGAGAGAATTCGTATTTGATAATAGAACATTACCTATTATTTCAAGTAGGAATGTTTGGGTTCAAGCAACGGACTCTAGGTAATGTCAGGAGGGGAAAAAGAGGGAATTTATTGAAGGCTATGGAAATATGGGATTGAATAAAAAGCTCAAAATGAAGTAAGACCAGTCCTTGGAAAGAAGAAGCAAGGAAGCTTTTGAAATCTGGAGACAGAACTTATAGACTCTTCAAGGCTTAGGATGTCAAGATGTCAGAAAGAAAAAGTTCTAGCCATTATGAATCCTTGTGACACTTTGTTCAAGATTCAAATTTCAAGAAGAGAGAAATTGATTGGCTTAATTTTGGTCAAACACAGACTTGTTGACGACAGGATAGGACAATTTAATTGAGAATCCCAGCAGTCTATGTCCAATAAAATGTTACTTTCCCTGGAGGAACAGGGAAATGTTATCAATGGTATGGGGAAGGGATACTGGGTGGGCAGCAAGAGCAGATATTCATTACACCTAGGAAGTTATTAACCACTGTACCATGCATTTTGGATCATGACAGATCTAACACTGTCTTTTGTGGAGATCTGGGGAAAGTATCGGGGTCCTCACAACTCAAAGTGTACATTCGTTGCAAGAACCATGGACTATGATTACAGATCTAGTCCAAACATTTGAATCTTCCATTATTTTTTTTTTCTCATATTTCTACATCCTTAAGGAATTAAAGAAAAGCAGAGTGAGGTTTAGTTCTTTTACTAGCCTGCCTTCTTGAAAGCAGGTCAGATATTCATGGCTCAGAAAGCTTCGGACTAACAGCTGTGGCATTCAAAAAGCTCTTTGTACAATTCCAGGGAGGGGATGTTTTATAAAGGTGAATTATGGATTTCTTAAATTGGCACATGGCTATATATTTTTTATTTATGGAGTACAATGTGATGTTTTGATAATTGTGAAATGATTGTGTCAAGCTAAATAATGTATCATCTCAGATATTTTTAGTGAACACGTGTAAAATCTATTATTGTAGCTGTTTAAAAATATATAATACATTATTATTTACAATGGTCATCATGCTGTTTGTATTCCTTCTGCCTAACTGAAACTTTGTACCCTTTGGTCAACGTCTCCCCATTCCCTCACTCCCAACCTTTGATAACCCTCATTATATAAATTTGACTTAAGTACTTCTGTAAATTTGACTTTTTTAGCTTCCCCATGTAAGTGAGATCATATAGTGTTTGTCTTTCTTTGCCAGGCTTATTTTACTTAGCATAGTGTCTTCCAGGTTCATCCATATTGTCACAAATGATAGGATTTTTTTTTTTTTAAGGCTGAATAGTATTACATTGTGTATATATACCGAATTTTCTTTATCCATTCATCCATTGATGGACACTTAGGTTGATTCCACATCTTAGCTTTTATGAATAATGCTGCAATGAACATGGGAATGCAGATGTCTCTTCAACATACTGATTTCAGTTCCTTTGGATATATACCCAGTAGTGAGATTGCTGAATCTAATGATGGTTCTATTTTTAGTTTTCTGAGGAACCACCACAGTATTTTACACAATAGCTGCACTAATTTACATTTTTGTCAACAGTGTTCCAGGGTTCCCTTTTCTTCACATCCTTGCCAACACTCACCATATTTCGCCTTTGATAATAGCCCTTCCAACAGTTATGACATAATATCTCATTGTAGTTTTAATTTGCATATCCCTGATGATTCGTGATGTTGAGCATTTTTCCTATGTCTGTTGGCCATTTGTATGTCTTTCGAGAAATGTCTATTCTGGTCTTTTGCCTATTTTTATTTTTTTTAAACTTATTAAAAATTATACTTTAAGTTCTAGGGTACATGTGCACAACCTGCAGGTTTGTTACATATGTATGCATGTGCCACGTTGGTGTGCTGCACCCATTAGCTTGTCATTTACATTAGGTATATCTCCTAATGCTATCCCTCCCCACTTCCCCCACCCCATGACAGGCCCCGGTGTGTGATGTTCCCCTTCCTGTGTCCAAGTGTTCTCATTGTTCAATTCCCACCTATGAGTGAGAACATAGGTTGTTTGGTTTTTTGTCTTTGCGATAGTTTGCTGAGAATGATGGTTTCCAGCTGCATCCGTGTCCCTACAAAGAGTTATTTGATTTCTTGCTATTAAGTTGTTTGGCTTCCTTATATATTTTTAATACTATCCATGTATTTGATATATGGTTTGAACATATTTTCTCCCAATCTGTGGGTTGTCTCTTTACTCTGTTGTTTACTTTGCTGTGCAGAGGCTTTTTAATTTGATATAATCCCATTTCTCTATTTTTGCTTTTGTTACCTGTGCTTTTGGGGTCATACTGACAAAATTATTGCCCAGACCAATGTTGTAGAGCTTTTGTCTTGTATTTTCTTGTAATAGTGTGGCAGTTTCAGGTCTTGTGCTCAAGTCTTTACTCTATGCATTAGGTATGAGGTAAGAGTCCAGTTTCATTCTTCTGCATGTGGATATCTAGCTTTCCTAAAACTACTGCCCTTTTTTCCATTGTGTGCTTTTGGCACCTTTGTCAAAAGTCAATGGACTATAAATATGTGGGTTTATTTCTGGGTTCTTTATCGTCTTCCATTGGTAGTTGTGTCTGTTTATGCCAGTATGATGCTGTTTTGATTACTATAGCTTTGCAATATATTCTAAAGTTAGGTCGTGTGATGCCTCTGGCTTTGTTCTTTTTGCTTAAGACTGCTTTGGGTATTCAGAGTTTTTGGTGGTTATATACAATTTTAGGGTTGTTTTTTCTAATTCTGTGAAACTATTACAAGTATTCAGATAGAGATTACATTGAATCTGTACATTGCTTTGGGTAGTATGGACATTTTAACAATACTCTTCCAACCCATGAACATGGGATATTTTTTCATTAATTTGTGTCTTCTTTGATTTCTTTCATCAATGTTTTATTGTTTTCAGCATATAGATCTTTCACCTCCTTGGTTAAATTTACTCCTAGATGTTTCATTTTTATTTTACTTTATGCCATTCTGAACGGGATTGTTTTCTTAATTTCTTTTTCAGGTGGCTCATTGTTAGTGTATATAAATGCTACTGATTTTTGATTGGTGAAGCTGATTCTTTCAGTGGTATTTTCATATTTGGCATACGATGGAGGCTTTCATATTATTATTTGTCATCTGAGATAGGACAAACCAGGAGGGTGTGTTGTGAGCAATATGGAGTAGTGAAATGAATTAAAAAACTATGACAGCTTGATGGTTGCAGTTCCAGAAGATCATTTTGGGTGATTTGTGGAATGGCAAGTAGAAATTACGCCACCTTAGTGCTTGGGTCCCAGGCTAGGGCAAGCCTATCATAGATGTTGTTCACATTGCTTTCAAAGTTGAAACTTCAGTGCTAAGCAAACTTTGGATTAAAATAAGATATTAGTGGGCAGCAGAAAATATGTCATTCATTGGGCACTTACTAAGTACCAGACATTGCTCTAGGGCTTCAAGGTCCAGTGCAGTAGCCATTCGATACATATGGCTACTAGGCACCTAAAAGGGAGCTAGTGTGGCTGAGGAACTGACTTAAATTTTGTTTAATCTTGATTATTTTAAATTTAAAACACCGATATTTGGTTCAGTTTTTGGAAAACTTTAAGTATTTTTGGAACAACTTGGGTATGTGAATCTGTTTTTTCAACTGTAAATCTTAAGAAATCTAAATATAGATCAAGCATTTCCTATGAAAATTTAGTGTCCAAATTGAGGTGTATTGTAAGTGTGAAATACACACTGGCTTTTGAAGTCTTCGTAGAAAAAAATGAATGTAAAATATTTCATTAACATAAGCTTTTCTACTGATTGGGTTTTGATATGGTAATATTTTGAATATATTGGATTAAAGAAAATATGTTGTTATAATTAATTTTCCCAGTTTCTTTTTGCCTTTTTAAAATGTGGCTACTAGAAAATGACATATGTGGCTTGCATGATATTTCTATTGGACAGTTTGTTTCTAGGGGCTTTTACATATGCCATTTTACCAAATCATTAAAATAACCCAGTATGGTAGGCACTACTGTTCCCATTACTATAGGAAAGGCAATTGAGTGAGGCTCAGAAAAGTTATTTAAGTCTCTCAGGTGTTATATTTCTTATGGAGCAAAGCCAGGATTCAAATCCAGGTCTGGATAGCCCCGTTTCTTCTTTGTTTCTACTCTGTTATGTTGTTTCTGGTTGCTTTTCTTAGGAAAGCCATGAAGAGCTTGCAGTTCTCTCTTGATTCTTCATAATAAATAAGACTTGATGAACCTATTTATGAACAGGAGGCAGTTTGAAACAAAAATTACCTTCTCTTCAAATGGTAACTGGAAGAATATTTGAGTTCTTGCAAAATGAATGAACAAAACCCATTTACATAAACAGAGTTTTACAAATTAAGACTGAAACATATTCAAAACATTAGAGAGCAATTTGCCTAGCCAATAGGCACTGATTATTTAGTTTAATGTCTTGGTTTGGGTTTCTTTGTTTTGTTTTGTTTTGTTTTGTTTTTTAGAGAATTTGAAATTGTGGGACCGTTCTGAGATCTAACATCTCTGATTCTGCTGATTCTTCTTCCTTATTCCTTCTTTCTTCTTCCTCCTTCCTCCTTCCTCCTCCTTCCTCCTCCTTCCTCCTCCTTCCTCCTCCTTCTTCTTTCTTCCTTCTTTCTTCATTCTTCTTTCTTCTTCTTCTTCGTAAGGTTTAGTTTACAAAGATAGTGTTGATTCAACATTAGAAACTCTCAATATTGCATTTGTTATATTAATAGCATCCAATATATAATCATTACAAAGAATGCTGAGACATGCCCAGGTACTAATTTTTGATATGATTAATTAAAAAATAAGCTTCCTCTCCTTTCTACTTTGTCACTTTTTCCATGCAGCAGGAGTTAAGGAAGGACAAGGCTTTCCGCTATCACTTGCACAACTGGTGATATTAAAATGGCATAGACTTGATTTGAGAGGTACTATACCCTAAATTGAAGGAAGGAAGGAAACTGTTCTCTGAAGGTTTCCAAGCTCACTGACCCAGTGAGAGAAAAATGTGTTCACAGAGAGTGAGACAACTATGCAGCAATCATCTCTTCCAGGGTTCTGGGAGCGAACTACAAAACTTGAAAACAGACTCATCTGCTCTGCACCTGCCTGAGTACTGGCCTTTCCTGGACTAGTTAACTTGCCTTGATCATGGCAGGATTAGACAGGCTCAGAACTTCAGTGACACTTCCCTTTGAGGAAATGTCATAGGGCCTATGACAAAAACCAAAAACAGGTGACTCTAGGGCAACAGGTCCTCCTCTGCCTGAAAGGTTTGCTTGTCAGCCTCCTGATGTCACCTCTCTTGGCTGTATTCCCCATGCCATCACCCAGGGTATAGGGGAGAAGGTGTATTTGCCAAGACCACATGATTGGCATTCTCTGCCTGGCCCTTTTATCTTTCCCCAGTGCTGGCCCTCCCCCACCCTGCCCTTGCACTCAGCAGAGCACAAGGCTGCTTGAGAGCCTTGCTATTTTTACTTCTCTGTAAGGGGATCTCAGGTTACAAATTATATACCGATGAGGTAAGTTACAGGTATGTAGACTCCTGTTTCTAATTTAGCTTGGCACTGGTATTGAACATTAAACAGTCTCTCAGTCCAGCTCTCCCTGTTTCCACTCTCCTCCCATCATTGGCATCGAGTTCCATCCTGATTCTGAGGGTTGCTCTCCTTTCCTGCTGGATCTCCCAACGTTCAGGCTGCTTGCAGAGAGGAATCAGGGGAGTTAAGTTTCGAATAGGGTAAAGTTCTATGCTTATTCCCCAAAAACTTGGCAGTGGCCAGTGGCGATGCTATTTAAACACACAGGCCCCCAATAGGTGAATATTTGTAAGATATTTTAGAGGCTTTCAATTGCTTTCACACGTATTGTCACAGTTAAGTCTTGCCTGAAAAGATTGGAATTACTGCAATTATCTGTAATTTGCAGATGAGAAAATTAGGGCTCAAAGAGGTTAATGATTTGACTAAGAGTCCATGGCCAAGATGAAGTTCAGAAGTGATGGATACATAAAGAACAAACTTCTGGTGGAAGGTCCTTCCCTCCAACCACAGGAGTCTGGAAAAGTGGAATCCCTCCCTCCTTCTTCCTTTTCTATCTTCCTTTTTCCCTTCTTCCTTCCCTCCTTCCCTCTCTCCCTCCCTCCTTCCCTTTCTCCCGCCTTCCTTCTTCCTGTCTATTCCTTCCACCTTTTTTCTTTACCTGGGTCCAGACTAATCTCTTGGGTTTTAGGTTAAGATGACTCTTCCTGAAGCCACCCGTTTGACAAGCACACCCTATGTTTTCTGCATTGTCTTATGAATTTGAAATTTAATATGAATTTAGTTGGAATAGACGTGTTAGAGAAAAGGTGACATCAACATTAGATTAAAAAACTAAATGGGTTTTTAAGAGTCAGAACTCAAATGCCTGCTTATTTCGGATTCTTAAAAACTTAACATGTCCACAAACATGATTAGCATTTAAACAATATTTTCATGTTAGCTTCAGTAACACATTGAGGGACTTAAAGTGCTTAAATGGCACTCTACCTATCATTAAGGTGTTTATAATAAATAGAATAAATATTACAGAAAAATTTGAAAATAAAGCAAAACTATTCCCAATCAGATTTTTGCTATTTTCTCAGCAACTCAGAAAAATTTCTAAGGGGGATAAATGGTTTTAATTTTAATATCTAATTTCAAATTGTGGCCATTGTATTTTCATTATCTGTCTCTTTTGACATGTCTGTCAGTAACCTACTTGTTATGCATACAGACACATACTTGTACACATGCACCCAGTGTGGCATCTCATTATTCTTGAAGCTCTCAAGGTGCCTGTTTTATATTGTTAGACTGTAAGATTGTGAGCTGCTTAAAGGCAGGAACAATGCCTCTTATTTCGTTTCACTTACTCATTTCCTTATTTCTGCTAGGGTTGTGTTATCTATTCTGCTTAAAAGAGCAGGGGGTTTATGCATGGGTTGGACAAGTTTCTTAGATTTTCTGTGTCTCCATTTCCTCATCTGTAAAATGGGATAATAACATAAACCTAGGTGATAGGGTTGATGGGAACACTAAATGAGAGAACTGTGGCATATAGTCACTGTTCAATGAAGACAGACATATACGTTTAATATTTTATATAAGCATACTTTTATATCCCTCCACATTAATTTACACTTGGTACTCACATAGCTAACTCCTGAACAGCCTCATTCCTCCTCATGCTGCCCCTAACATTCAAGCACTGAATAATTTTTTTTTCTCACATGAATGAAGCAATGACTTAATAACGGTGAAAGTGTTATACTGAAGCTTTTAATTGATGGCTTTCCCTTCCACTACAGGTCAAGATAGTACTTGGGGGAAGGGAGTGTGTACTGTTTTTCAGAGAGGTTGAGGACTTGACAAAGGACCTCAGAGAGCACCAAAATAAAGAGAACCCAAATGAAGAAACCAGGACTAAAAAGCTATTGAATTTCACATGATTATGTCAATGTTCTCTTTTTCTCTGAATCATTTGAAGCTTTGGAAGGAAATTTTAGACATAAATAACTTTAATTTGTACTCTTCTTATGCTCAATTATAGCATGGCATCACTTTTGATGAATACTTCATCCAGACTGATTCATTTATTTCTAGTAGAAAGAAGGAATGGATGGAACTCTTGCTCATTCATTATTTTTTTCCCTTTTAAGGAAAACAAAATAGTTTCATAATTAGAGGATTTTGTTGTTGATATTATGATTTATTGCATTTCTCATATGTATGTTCTTAGCTTTTTTGAGGTATAATTTAGGTACAATACATTGTCCCATTTTGTGCAGTTTGATGACATTGGGAGTTGTGTACAGTTGTGTAACCAATATCACAATCAAGTAATTTCCATGATTTCAAAAGGTTTTTTCTGGTCCATTTGCAGCTGATTACCTCCACAGATGATTACTATGCGTAGGCAGCTACTGATCTGCCCTCTTATCACCTTTGTGTCTGGCTTATTTCACTTGGTATGATGCTATTATGATTCATGCTTCTTGATGCATGTACCTGCAGTTTGTTCTTTTTCATTGCTGAATATAGTCCATAGTATGGCTATGTCACAATTTCTTTATGTACTAGTTGAACGATATTTATGTTTCCAGTTTTGGGTTCTTAATAATGCTGCTACTATCGTTCATATGTATGTAAGTTATTTTGACGCAAGTGACACAAAATATTTATCTTGGATAAATGTCTGGAATAAGTAAACATTTAACTTTTGATAAGATACTGCCAAAATGTTTTCCAAAGTGATTGTATTACCGTGCAAATGAAACCAGCAAGATACGAGATACTAGCTGTTCTACATCCTCACCAACACTTTGTATTGTCTGCCTTTTATTATTATTATTATTATTATTATTATTATTATTATACTTTAAGTTCTAGGGTACATGTGCATAACGTGCAGGTTTGTTACATATGTATACTTACGCCATGTTGGTGTGCTGCACCCATCAACTCGTCAGCACCAATCAGTTAATCATTTATATCATGTATAACTCCCCAATGCAATCCCTCCCTCCTCCCCCTTCCCCATGATAGGCCCCAGTGTGTGATGTTCCCCTTCCCGAGTCCAAGTGATCTCATTGTTCAGTTCCCACCTATGAGTGAGAACATGCGGTGTTTGGTTTTCTCTTCTTGTGATAGTTTGCTAAGAATGATGGTTTCCAGCTGCATCCATGTCCCTACAAAGGATGCAAACTCATCCTTTTTTATGGCTGCAAAGTATTCCATGGTGTATATGTGCCACATTTTCTTAATCCAGTCTGTCACAGATGGACATTTGGGTTGATTCCAAGTCTTTGCTATTGTGAATAGTGCCACAATAAACATACGTGTGCATGTATCTTTGTAGTAGAATAATTCATAATCCTTTGGGTATATACCCAGTAGTGGGATGGCTGGGTCATATGGTACATCTAGTTCTAGATCCTTGAGGAATTGCCCTACTGTTGTCCATAATGGTTGAACTAGTTTACAATCCCACCAACAGTGTAAAAGTTTTCCTATTTCTCCACATCCTCTCCAACACCTGTTGTTTCCTGACTTCTTAATGATTGCCATTCTAACTGGTGTGAGATGGTATCTCATTGTGGTTTTGATTTGCATTTCTCTGATGGCCAGTGATGATGAGCATTTTTTCATGTGTCTGTTGGCTGTATGAATGTCTTCTTTTGAGAAATGTCTGTTCATATCCTTTGCCCACTTTTTGATGGGGTTGTTTGTTTTTTTCTTGTATATTTGTTTGAGTTCTTTGTAGATTCTGGATATTAGCCCTTTGTCAGATGAGTAGGTTGCAAAAATTTTCTCCCATTCTGTAGGTTGCCTGTTCACTCTAATGGTAGTTTCTTTTGCTGTGCAAAAGCTCTTTAGTTTAATTAGATACCATTTGTCAATTTTGGCTTTTGCTGCCATTGCTTTTGGTGTTTTAGACATGAAGTCCTTGCCCATGCCTATGTCCTGAATGGTACTACCTAGATTTTCTTCTAGGGTTTTTATGGTATTAGGTCTAACATTTAAGTCTCTAATCCATCTTGAATTAATCTTCGTATAAGGGGTAAGGAAAGGATCCAGTTTCAGCTTTCTACTTATGGCTAGCCAATTTTCCCAGCACCATTTATTAAATAGGGAATCCTTTCCCCATTTCTTGTTTCTCTCAGGTTTGTCAAAGATCAGATGGCTGTAGATGTGTGGTATTATTTCTGAGGACTCTGTTCTGTTCCATTGGTGTATATCTCTGTTTTGGTACCAGTACCATGCTGTTTTGGTTACTGTAGCCTTGTAGTATAGTTTGAAGTCAGGTAGCGTGACGCCTCCAGCTTTGTCCTTTTGACTTAGGATTGTCTTGGCAATGCGGGCTCTTTTTTGGTTCCATATGAACTTTAGAGCAGTTTTTTCCAATTCTGTGAAGAAACTCATTGGTAGCTTGATGGGGATGGCATTGAATCTATAAATAACCTTGGGCAGTATGGTCATTTTCACGATACTGATTCTTCCTATCCATGAGCATGGTATGTTCTTCCATTTGTTTGTGTCCTCTTTGATTTCACTGAGCAGTGGTTTGTAGTTCTCCTTGAAGAGGTCCTTGACATCCCTTGTAAGCTGGATTCCTAGGTATTTTATTCTCTTTGAAGCAATTGTGAATGGAAGTTCATTCCTGATTTGGCTCTCTGCTTGTCTGTTACTGGTGTATAAGAATGCTTGTGATTTTTGCACATTAATTTTGTATCCTGAGACTTTGCTGAAGTTGCTTATCAGCTTGAGGAGATTTTGGGCTGAGATGATGGGGTTTTCTAAATATAGAATCATGTCATCTGCAAACAGGGACAATTTGACTTCTTCTTTTCCTAACTGGATACCCTTGATTTCTTTCTCTTGCCTGATTGCCCTAGCCAGAACTTCCAACACTATGTTGAATAGGAGTGGTGAGAGAGGGCATCCCTGTCTTGTGCCAGTTTTCAAAGGGAATTTTTCCAGTTTTTGCCCATTCAGAATGATATTAGCTGTGGGTTTGTCATAAATAGCTCTTATTATTTTGAGGTACGTTCCATCAATACCGAATTTATTGAGCGTTTTTAGCATGAAGGGCTGTTGAATTTTGTCAAAAGCCTTTTCTGCATCTATTGAGATAATCATGTGGTTCTTGTCTTTGGTTCTGTTTATATGCTGGATTACGTTTATTGATTTGTGAATGTTGAACCAGCCTTGCATCCCAGGGATGAAGCCCACTTGATCATGGTGGATAAGCTTTTTGATGTGCTGCTGAATCCGGTTTGCCAGTATTTTATTGAGAATTTTTGCATCGATGTTCATCAGGGATATTGGTCTAAAATTCTCTTTTTTTGTTGTGTCTCTGCCAGGCTTTGGTATCAGGATGATGTTGGCCTCATAAAATGAGTTAGGGAGGAATCCCTCTTTTTCTATTGATTGGAATAGTTTCAGAAGGAATGGTACCAGCTCCTCCTTGTACCTCTGGTAGAATTCAGCTGTGAATCCATCTGGTCCTGGACTTTTTTTGGTGGGTAGGCTATTAATGGTTGCCTCAATTTCATAGCCTGCTATTGGTCTATTCAGGGATTCAACTTCTTCCTGGTTTATTCTTGGGAGAGTGTAAGTGTCCAGGAAATTATCCATTTCTTCTAGATTTTCTAGTTGATTTGCGTAGAGGCGTTTATAGTATTCTCTGATGGTTGTTTGTATTTCTGTGGGGTTGGTGGTGATATCCCCTTTATCATTTTTTATTGCGTCTATTTGATTCCTCTCCCTTTTCTTCTTTATTAGTCTTGCTAGCTGTCTGTCAATTTTGTTGATCTTTTCAAAAAACCAACTCCTGGATTCATTGATTGTTTGGAGGGTTTTTTGTGTCTCTATCTCCTTCAGTTCTGCTCTGATCTTAGTTATTTCTTGCCTTCTGCTAGCTTTTGAATGTGTTTGCTCTTGCCTCTCTAGTTCTTTTAATTGTGATGTTAGAGTGTCAATTTTAGATCTTTCCTGCTTTCTCTTGTGGGCATTTAGTGCTATAAATTTCCCTGTACACACTGCTTTAAATGTGTCCCAGAGATTCTGGTATGTTGTATCTTTGTTCTCATTGGTTTCAAAGAACATCTTTATTTCTGCTTTCATTTCGTTATGTACCCAGTAGTCATTCAGGAGCAGGTTGTTCAGTTTCCATGTAGTTGAGCGGTTTTGATTGAGTTTCTTAGTCCTGAGTTCTAGTTTGATTGCACTGTGGTCTGAGAGACAGTTTGTTATAATTTCTGTTCTTGTACATTTGCTGAGGAGTGCTTTACTTCCAATTATGTGGTCAATTTTGGAATAAGTGCGATGTGGTGCTGAGAAGAATGTATATTCTGTTGATTTGGGGTGGAGAGTTCTATAGACGTCTATTAGGTCCGCTTGGTGCAGAGATGAATTCAATTCCTGGATATCCTTGTTAACTTTCTGTCTCATTGATCTGTCTAATGTTGACAGTGGAGTGTTGAAGTCTCCCATTATTATTGTATGGGAGTCTAAGTCTCTTTGTAAGTCTCTAAGGACTTGCTTTATGAATCTGGGTGCTCCTGTATTGGGTGCATATATATTTAGGATAGTTAGCTCTTCCTGTTGAATTGATCCCTTTCCCATTATGTAATGGCCTTCTTTGTCTCTTTTGATCTTTGATGGTTTAAAGTCTGTTTTATCAGAGACTAGGATTGCAACCCCTGCTTTTTTTTGTTCTCCATTTGCTTGGTAGATCTTCCTCCATCCCTTTATTTTGAGCCTATGTATGTCTCTGCATGTGAGATGGGTCTCCTGAATACAGCAGACTGATGGGTCTTGACTCTTTATCCAGTTTGCCAGTCTGTGTCTTTTAATTGGAGCATTTAGTCCATTAACATTTAAGGTTAATATTGTTATGTGTGAACTTGATCCTGCCATTATGATATTAACTGGTTATTTTGCTCATTAGATGATGCAGTTTCTTCCTAGCCTCGATGGTCTTTACATTTTGGCATGTTTTTGCCATGGCTGGTACCGGTTGTTCCTTTCCATGTTTAGGGCTTCCTTCAGGGTCTCTTGTAAGGCAGGCCTGGTGGTGACAAAATCTTTAAGCATTTGCTTATCTGTGAAGGATTTTATTTCTCTTTCACTTATGAAACTTAGTTTGGCTGGATATGAAATTCTGGGTTTAAAATTCTTTTCTTTAAGAACGTTGAATATTGGTCCCCACTCTCTTCTGGCTTGTAGAGTTTCTGCCGAGAGATCTGCTGTTAGTCTGATGGGCTTCCCTTTGTGGGTAACCCGACCTTTCTCTCTGGCTGCCCTTAAGATTTTTTCCTTCATTTCAACTTTGGTGAATCTGGCAATTATGTGTCTTGGAGTTGCTCTTCTGGAGGAGTATCTTTGTGGTGTTCTCTGTATTTTCTGAATTTGAATGTTGGCCTGCCCTACTAGGTTGGGGAAGTTCTCCTGGATGATATCCTGCAGAGTGTTTTCCAACTTGGTTCCATTTTCCCCCTCACTTTCAGGCACCCCAATCAGACGTAGATTTGGTCTTTTTACATAATCCCATACTTCTTGCAGGCTTTGTTCATTTCTTTTTCTTCTTTTTTCTTTTGGTTTCTCTTCTCGCTTCATTTCATTCATTTGATCCTCAATCGCTGATACTCTTTCTTCCAGTTGATCGAGTCGGTTACTGAAGCTTGTGCATTTGTCACGTATTTCTCGTGTCATGGTTTTCATCTCTGTCATTTCGTTTATGATCTTCTCTGCATTAATTAGTCTAGCTGTCAATTCTTCCACTCTTTTTTCAAGATTTTTAGTTTCTTTGCGCTGGGTACGTAATTCCTCCTTTAGCTCTGAGAAGTTTGATGGACTGAAGCCTTCTTCTCTCATCTCGTCAAAGTCATTCTCTGACCAGCTTTGATCCGCTGCTGGTGATGGGCTGCGCTCCTTTGCAGGGGGAGATGCACTCTTATTTTTTGAATTTCCAGCTTTTCTGCCCTGCTTCTTCCCCATCTTTGTGGTTTTATCTGTCTCTGGTCTTTGATGATGGTGACGTACTGATGGGGTTTTGGTATAGTTGTCCTTCCTGTTTGATAGTTTTCCTTCTGACAGTCAGGAGGACTGTCTGTTGGTCTGTTGGAGATTGCTTGAGGTCCACTCCAGACCCTGTTTGCCTGGGTATCAGCAGCAGAGGTTGCCGAAGATAGAATATTGCTGAACAGCGAGTGTACCTGTCTGATTCTTCCTTTGGAAGTTTCCTCTCAGGGGTGTACTCCACCCTGTGAGGTGTGGGGTGTCAGACTGCCCCTAGTGGGGGATGTCTCCCAGCTAGGCTACTCAGGGGTCAGGGACCCACCTGAGCAGGCAGTCTGTCCGTTCTCAGATCTCAACCTCCGCGTTGGGAGATCCAAGGCTCTCCCCAAAGCTGTCAGACAGAGTCGTTCGCGTCTGCACTGGCCCCCGCTGCTTCCCCTGTTGGTCTTCAGCTGTGCGCTTTGTCTGCCTTTTTAACATTTGTTTCAAGTGAGTGTGTAGTGATATCTCATTGCAGTTTGAATTTGTGTTTTTCTGATGTCTAGTGGCTAACATCTTTTCACACATGTATTGGATTTTGATCCTCTTTCATGAAATGTCTGTTTAAATCTTTTGTCCATTAAAAATATTCAGGGCTGTCTTATTATTGAGTTGTAAATATTCTCTATATGTTCTAGTTATAAACTTTTTCCTGATATGTGTTTTGATAGTATTTTCTCCCAGTCTGTGTCTGGCCTTTTTGCTCTCTTAACCATGTTTAAGAGCTCATGTTTTTACATTTAGGTAGAGTGCATCTAATTTATTTTTTCTTTTATGTTTGTATTCTATGTGGCCTGTTTAAGAAATATTTATCTTACCCAATATCACAAAGATTTTCTCCCTTTTTTTCTTTTAGAAATTTTATGATTTGGGCTTTTACTGTTAGGTCTATAATCTATTTCATAATACTTGATTTTTTATATGTTGCCACAGCAGGGAGGGGGGAAAGGCTTGGATTTTGTTTTTTTCCTTGTGGGAAAAGTAGTTGTTTCAGCACCATCTTTTGGAAAAACTTCCCTTCCCATATAATTACTTAGGGGTAATTCAATTTTATTTATTAACAAAGATACTTTGATACTACTTCTGAGTTCTGTCTCATTGATCTGTAGGTCTTAGGTCATTATCATACTGCTTTTACAAGCATAGCTTTGAAGTAAGTCCTAAAATCAGAGAGGGTAAGCACTCCAACTGAAAAAAAATATTTTGGCTATTCTAAGTCTTTTCCCTTCCTATATGCAGTTTAGAACCAGCTTATTGATTTCTTCCAAGAAACTTACTAGGATAATCATGAAGTGTTGAGTTCATTAAAATGAAAAGACATTCGATTTAGTTAGGTCAATATTTTATGATTCATTTTTATTAATCTCTTTAATATTGTGTTCCTCTTCTTTCTTTCTCGCTTTTTGGAGATTTGAATATTTTAAGATATATTATTTATTTTTTCGTTGGGTTTTGACTATATGGATGTCAGTAATTGTGTGATACTGTAGCATAGATATTCACGATGTTATCACTGAAGAAACAGTGATTGCAAAATAAAAAGTTTAACCTCTAAAAGACATTTTAAAACTTGAATAGGTAGATTATAGACTGAAAGAAAATATTTCAAAATAGCAAATGATTTTTATTCAAGATTTATAAAAATCTCCTACAATTATATAATAATATGCCAAAATGATCTGATAAAAAGTTGGCAAATGATTTGATCAGATACTTCACAAAAGAAGATCCATGAATAACCAGCAAACACAATATAAAGCTTTCCACATCATCATAGAAGTGGGAAAGGCAAATTAAAACCACAACGAAATACCACTACATATCCACCAGAAAGGCCAAAGTGAAGAAGATATGCAGAACCACTGCATATCTATACATTAGAATTATACTTAGAATTTATGCATTTCATTGTATGCAAATTTTACCTCTAAACCTATAAATAAGTGTACATAAAAAACCATTTGGTTAACATTCTGTGTATTTGATATTAAGGACTTACTGTTAACTTCTGTAGTCTTTTTTTCAGCATAATAACAAACAACCATAACGTATCAGTGGCATACAGCAATAGGCATTTATTTCTTGTTCATGTGTTTGTGAGCTGCTTGGAGTGGCTCTTCCTCAGACTTCTGTTTGTTGGGGTGGCTCTAAGCTTCAGATAGGAACCAGGATTTCTCCATGTATTTCCTATCTTTCTTGGACCAATGGTTATTGGAGGCATGTGCCTCTCATGTGAAAGCAGGAAAATGTACAGGTAAGCCCAGTCATATAAGTTTTCAAGTTTTTTTTGGATGATGTCCCCTAACATCCCTGTGATGAAAGCAATTCACATGTTATATTAGTCCATTTTCATACTGCTATGAAGAAATATCCGAGACTGGGTAATTTATTTAAAAAAAGAGGTTTAATGGACTTACAGTTTTACATGGCTGAGGAGGCCTCACAATCATGGCAGAAGGTGAAGAGGGAGCAAAGGCACATCTTACATAACTGCTCTTTATAAAACCATCAAATCTCAGGAGACTTATTCACTATCATGAGAACGGCATAGGAACCACCTCCTGCCAACCCCATGATTCAGTGACCTCCCACTGTCCCTGCCACCACATGTGGGGATTAAGGGAGCTACAATCCAAAATGAGATTTGGGCAGGGACACAGTCAAACCATATCACTCCACCCTGGCCCCTCCCAAATCTCATATCCTCACATTTCAAAACCAAATGCCAAAATGCTTCCCAGCAGTCCCCCAAAGTCTTAACTCATTTGAGTAATGTGGAGTAACCAGAACTCTTAGACACTGCGAGTAGGAATGTAAAATGGTACAGTCATTTTGGAAACAGGAAGCATCATTGTCTGTAAAACAAAAGATACACCTAACCTTTGATACAAAAATTTACCAACCAGGTAATTTCCCAAGAGAAGTGAAAATATATTTCTATAAAAAGACTTCTAAAAATGTTCACAGTAGGTTAGCCAACAATGGATTCAGCTCACACAGTAACAGATGTACCCTGCCAAGGCTTTGGGCTTGCACCCTCTGAAGCAGCAGCCTGAGCTGTATGTTGGCACCTTTTAGCCATGGCTAAGACATAGGTCACTAAGTCCTGAGACTGCATGAACCAGCATGGCCCTAGGCCCAGCCCATGAAATCATTATTTCCTCCTAGGCCTCCCAGCTTGGAGATGGGAGGGTCTGCCATGAAGACCATTGAAATGCCTTGGAGACATTTTCCCTATTGTCTTGGCAATTAACCTTTGGCTCCTTGTTACTTCTGCAAATTTCTACAGCTGGCTTGAATTTCTCCTCAGAAATTGGGTTTTTCTTTTCTATTGCATTGTCAGGCTGCAAATTTTCTGGACTTTTATGCTCTGCTTCCCTTTTAAACATATGTTTCAATTCCAAACCACATCTTTGTGAATCAATAAAACTGAATGCTTTTAAGAACACCCAAGTCACCTCTTGAACACTTTGCTGCTTAGAAATTTCTTCTGCCAGATACGTAAATCATCTCTCTCTAGTTCAAAGTTCCACAAATCTCTAGGGCAGAAGCAAAATGCTACCAGTCTCTTTTCTGAAGTATAACATGAATCACCTTTGCTCCAGTTCCCAAAATTTTCATCATCTGCATCTGAGACCACCTCAACCTGGATTTTTTGGTCAAAACCATTTGACAAATCTCTAGGAAGCTTCAAACATTTCCACATCTTCCTGTCTTCTTCTGAGGCCTCTAAACTGTTCCAACCTCTGCCTGTTACCCAGTTTCAAGTTGCTTCCATATTTTGGGGTATCTTAATAGCAGCATCTCACTCCTAGTACCTATTTACTGTATTAATCCATTTTCATTTTCAAACTGCTATGAAGAAATACCCGACAGGGAAATTTATTAATACAAAAAACAGAGGTTTAATTGACTCACAGTTCCACGTGGCTGGAGAGGCCTCACAATCATGATGGGAGGTGAAGGAGGAGCAAAGGCACATCTTTGATGGCAGCAGGCAAGAGAGCATGTGCAGGGGAACTGCCATTTATAAAACCATCAGATCTTATGAGACTTATTCATTATGAGAACAGCATGGGAAAAACCCACTCTGTGATTCAATTACCTCCCTCCCATGACATGTGCGGATTATGGGAGCTACAATTCAAGATGAGATTTGGGTGGGGACACAGCCAAAACACATCATATGGCCAAACTCAAATTCAAGAAGTAGGGAATACTTGATGCCAAATCAAGGTATGGATGAATAATACTAATAAGAGGATGTGTGTTAAGAATTAGGACCCTTGATTCAATCTACCTAGGTGTTATTATAGTATTATGTTAAAGATTTAAACGGAGTCTTTATTTTTGGAAATACATGCTAAAATATTTATGGGTTGAATGATAGGTGGAATTTGCATTAAAATAATCTGAAGAAGGACAAGTGGGTGGAGGTATACAGGAAAATATTGACTAGGAGTCTATAATGATTAAAGGTAGATGTGTGCCCTAGAGGGTTCAGTATACCATTCTTTGTACTTTTGTGTATGTTTGAATTTTTCATAATAAAATATTAAATAATAAACCAAAAGAAATCATGTGTTAAATTTGTCACTTTTCTATGTGAGGAAACTGAGGTTATGAGAGGGTGTGCTACTTGTTCTGTGATGAGACATCTAGTTATTGGTAGAATGAAGCTAGGATCCATGCCAATACTTTTCATTAATGTGTCTTTTGGTCATTTATTTGGTAATTTCTCTAACATTTAATACTAGCCTCTGTGCAAAATGTTATGGATAAGAAGATAAAGCTTTCTATTCCCTCAAGTCCCCTAGTCTAATGGGTCAATGTAGATCTAAATAATTATAATGGAAGGATAGGGGTAGAGTAAAATGCTGTAATGAGGATATACACAAAATTTGTGGGTACACAGGAGAAGGCATCTCTAAATTTTATTGAGAAAATCCAAGGCTTCATACATGAGGCAATGTTTTGACCAAAAATTGCAGGACCAATGAATAAGCCAGAGACTGCATTGTAGGCAGCGGAAGCAGCCCACACAAGGTGATAAGGTGTAAGACAGCATGGCATTATGGCACTTTGGGGAATTATATATGACTCAGTGTAGTTAAACGTTAACTTCAGTGTATGTATTGAGGGGTTCTGGGGAAGGCAGGCAGGAATGATGAGCCTGGACTTACATGCTATGCAAAAGGTTGAGACTTAATTATTTGGATCAAAGTTGCCCTGCCTAATTATAAGAAGTGCCTGGGGCTCTCATTAAAATATAGGACCTTAAGTTCTAGTTCTGATCTAATGAATCAGAACCTCTAGGGGAAAGAAAAGTTTGGGAAACATGACTGGGAACTACTGAAGAATTTTAAGCAGAGGAGTGATGTGTTCAGATTTGCATGTTAGAAGGACCACCCTGACAGCAGTAGAGAGGTTAGACTGGTGAAAGGTAGGTGTACAAAGCTAGAGGCATGAAGATGAATCAGATGACTGCTGCAAGAGTCAATAGGAGGTATAGTGAGTTCCTCAGTCATGACAGCAGAAATAGTGATTGAGAGGAAATGATGTTACAGAGCTAGGATTTTGGTAGGTTCTGATGAGTAATTGCCTCTAGAGAGTAAAAGAGGTGGATTCTCCTTTAAATGTCTCACTTGATGGGTGGTAGGATAATGTTACTGTTGACTTTCAGACAGAGAGTTCAAGGATTCAGGATTGGAGGTATAGCAGGCTAGATAATGATCTCATTTTCGGTCTTGTATAGCCTGAAGTACTTATCAGACATACAAAGAAAAGTGTCCAGAGGGCAGGTCTTGAGCTCAAGAAAAAAATCTTAGCTACAGAGAGAAATTTAGTGAGCATCAATATGAAAGTTTTAGTTAAAACTCTAGGTTTCCATTAGATTTCTCAGCTAGATCATGTAGTTTGAGAATAAAAAAGTCAGAACCCAGGAAAGCAGCAGCATTTAAGGGAGATACAGACAGGAGATTTGTTTAGAAACAGAAGGAGAGGAAAGTATTATGAAAATCAGGTGGGCAAATAATCACAAATGAGTATGGAAATATGTTCACTGGATTTGGCAAAAACAGAGGTTGGTGTTGGCCTTACCCAGGGCAGTGTCAGTGAAATATTGAAGGCAGAAACTAGAGTTTTGGGTGCAGAACTGAATAGGAGTTGAAGAAGAAGAGAACAAATGTAGTTAACTCTTTCTAGTAGCTTCTCTGGGAATAAAGTACTGTTCTACCCTTATTTGAGTAGGATATAGGACATTTTTGGAGAGGAGTGTGCAAATTAAATATGTTGCTCCTTTTTCCTGGCAAGACCTATGCTTCTTGAAAGGTGTTTAAGGTTTACTGGTTTGCATGTTTGAAATAACTGATAGGAATTCCTTTTAGTCCTTGTGTTGAAAATTCATTAGCTAGTCATTCATTGTTAATTTATGGCATGGATTTAAGAGTTTGGAGTAAATTTGTATGAAAGAATCCAGGAGTGACTACAGTCTGTATGAAAGAACACATATATTGTGTTACATACTTGGGGTGACCATTATTATGTTGCTAACATTCATATATGTTTGTATACCTCAGGAAGAATATTTCCTATATATTTGTGTAAATTTCAAAACTAATGCTACACTGGAGATTCATCAGGTCTTTCCCAAAGTTTTAAAACCAAAATTTTGAGAGACTAGATTAGATAGATAGATAGACAGACAGACAGACAGATACATAGATACATAGTTTTTAGAGACAAGGTCTCATTCTGTCATTCAGGCTGGAGTACAGTGGCACGTCATAGCTCACTGTAACTATGAACTCTTGGGATCAAGCAATTCTCCTTCTTTAGCCTCCAAAGTAGCTAGGACTACAGATATGCTCAACTATGCCTGGCTAACTTAATTTTTTTTTTTTAAGAGATGGAGTCTCACTATGCTGTCCAGGCTGTTCTTAAGCTCCTAGCCTCAAGAGATCCTCCCAATTTAGTCTCCCAAAGTGCTAGGATTACAGGCAAAATTCACCACACCTGGCCTTTGAGAGAATATTGAAAGTGGATTTTGAGACAAGCTGTCAGGAAAAACACATGTTTTATTTTATTTTAGACTCAAGGCATACATGTGTAGGTTTATTACTTGGATATATTGTGTGATGCTGAGGTTTGGGCTTCAGTTGAACCTATGTCCAAATAGTGAACATAGTATCCAATAGGTATTTTTTTAACCCTTATCCCCTTCCCTGCCTCTCTACTTTTGGAGTCCCCAGTGTCTATTGTTTCCATCTTTATGTCCATGTAAGGAAAATTATATATGTTAATGTTAATTTTTGTCCTCTGTGATTAGATTTTTTAAAGAGCTCTTGAGGGTCTATGATAAGGTTTTAGAATGTATGTTTATTTTAAAGTTCCATTTTATATGTTATCTGTTTAAATCATAACTCAAGCACTTCTTTTTGAAGTGCAGTCATGTGCCACATAATGATGTTTCGGTCAATGACAGACTGCATATATAACAGTGATCCCATAAGATTATAATGGAGTTGAAAATGTCCTGTTCTCTAGTGATGTCATAACATCATAGCACAATGCATTACTCTTGTATTTGTGGGGATACTGGTGTAAACAGATCTGTGCTGCCAGTAGTATACAAGTCTGGCAGTACAATTATACACAGTACATAATACTTGAGAATGATGATGAACATCTATGTTATTGGTTTAGTATTTACTTACTATACTTTTTACGGTTATTTTAGAGTGTCCTCCATCTACTTATTTTTAAGGAATTTACTTTAAAACGGTCATAGGTTGGTCTTTCAGAAGATATTTCAGAATATGTTGTTATTATAGGAGATGACAGCTCCATGCATGTTCTTGCCCCTGAAGACCTTTCAGTGGGACAAGATATGGAGGTGGAAGACAGTAATATTGATGATCATGACCCTGTGTAGGCCTAGGCTAATGTGTGTGTTCCTGTCTTTTTAACAAGAAAGTTTAAAAAGTTAAAAAAAAGAAAACCTAAAAATTTAAAAATAGTAAAAAGCCTATAGAATAAGGATACAAAGAAAAGATATTTTCTGTACAGCTGAACAATGTGTTTGTGTTTTAAAACTAACTGTTATTACAGAAGTCAAAAAGTTAAAAAGTAAAAGGCTTATAAGGTGGAAAAAAGTTATAGTAAGCTAAGTTTAATTTTTTATCTAAGAAAGAACGTTTTTAGTGTAAATTTCACATAGCTTAAGTGTAATGTTTATAAAGTCTACAGTAGTGCACTAGACACTCCCATTCACTCACCACTCACTCACTGACTCACCCAGAGCAGCTTTCAGTCTTGCAAGCACCATTCATGGTAAGGGTGCCCTACACAAGTATGGCATTTTATATTTTTATACCATATTTTTACTCTACCTTTTCTATGTTTAGATATACAAATATTTATCATTTTATTACAATTGCCTACAGTATTCAGCACAGTAACATGCTGTATAGGTTTATAGCATAGGAGCCATAGGGTATACCATAGAGCCTAGGTGTGTAGTAATCTATACCATCTAGATTTGTGTAAATACACTCTAGGATATCACACAGCAACTAAATCACCTAATGATGCATTTCTCAGAAAGTATCCCCATCGTCAAGTGACCTGTGACTGTATCTGTTTGGTTACAATTGAGAGAATTTATTACATGTCTTCATTTTCATATATCCTAGCAGACATGAAGCAGGATTGAAAAAATTCTTATTAAAGTCTATTCTGAACCTTGTCAACACTGCTGCCCTCCTCCCCCTTTTCCCCATATTCATCTGTGAATTTGAGAACATCCGTAGGTTGACAAGAATCTTGGGAAATAAATGAAATGCAGATGAGTTGGAGCTGTGCTATCATCAAGACTTGTTGTCTGAGTAAAGAAATGTTTTAGGTCAGAGTGTAGAGAAGTGGACCCTAAGAGGAATGTGATGATCCTTTATGGGAAGATGATTGTTCCTGCTGTGGTGGCTACTGCTGTACCTGGGATGGGTTAGTGGGGCATGAAAAAGAAAAAGACTACCACAGAATGGGGTTTGGAATGGAGAGTTAAGAAAATCATTAAAAGTTTATATTTTCTACAATATGACAAGAAATGCCTAGAAATAAATAAAGTATAAGAAATATTTTCTCAAGTGCACAGCTAAGCCTATAGAAAGTAAAACAAGATTTTTGAGGGCCAGAGTCACACACACATACACACACACACAAAATGAAACTAGGCTAGTAACTAGGCAGTAAATCTTCAGGTACTCAGAGGGCATTAGCCAATCTTGGTAACCAAGAATCTGTCTTTAAAGCGTCTTTTGGGGATGGAAAGTAAACCTTAGGCTGAGCAATGAAGAGTCAAGACCCTACTGTATAATGCCAGAAGCTCACTCAGTGTAAGGGTAGGCTTTGAAAATTTTTTCTGGCAAAGGGAGATAAAAAAAAATTGATCTGTCTTGGTCAGAGATCTGGATAGCCGGAAAAAGCTCCCCACAGCACTTGCACGGTTTCTGCAAAGTCAAGCCCAAGGCATTAACATAAAGAGGTCCTCAGTTGCAGTGCCCCTCAGACATTTGGAGCAACCAAACAAAAAGCCTTTCTGGAAGTAAGAGCCCTTAACTAAGTATGGTAAAGATGACTACAGATAAGGTCCCATGAATAAAAACTCACTAACAGAAATTATGAAACACAAATGGGTACAAGCCATCATGAACAAGAGTCAGCAAAATCTATAAATTTCAATAATCAACACCTAAGATTTCAGATATTAGAATTATTAATTTCAAAATGTTACAGATATATAAACAAAATGTTGATGGAAATAGAAACTAGAGCTAATAACATGAGAAAGAAACAAGGTGTATTATTAAAAATGACAGGCAAACATAATAGGCATATTTGGATAAAAAATACAAAAGTAAATGAAAATATAATCACAAAAATGAAAAGTCTGATGGAGAGTTTAAGCAGTAAATTGGTCACAGCTAAAGAGAGAATTTGTAAGCTGCAAATTAGATCTGAATAAATCACCGATAATGATACACCAAGAGAGGCAAAATGATGGAGAAATGACAGAAAGGATAAGAGATGGAGAAAAGAATGAGAAAGTCTAATATATATTCAGTGAGAATTTAGAACAAAAGAGTAGAGAGTCCATGAGTGGTAATATTCAAAGGGTTAATGGTTGAAGGTTTTTAGAATTAATGAAAGATTTAAATCCTTAAATTTAGAAGGTGGAAGAACTCCAAGCGGGATAAATACAACTGCAGAATATGAGAGATAAAGAAATGTTTGAAACAACTTAGGAAGAAAAGACGAATTACCTACGAAGGAATAACTGACTGAAAACGGACTTTTGAGTAGTGACAATAGAAACCAGAAAACAGTATAATAGTATTTTCAAAGATCCATCAAGGAAAATTTAATTTCCAGCATAACTATTATTGACAAACAAGTTGAAACAAAGCATTTCTGGACAAAGAAAAATTGAGCATTTAATACCAACAGACATGTACTAAAGGAGCAAAAGGAACATTGTAGGATATACAGCAAACTTTGGGATGAAGAGAACTGAATCCACAAGGAAGGACAGAGATGCAAAATGGAGTAATGAACAAATATATTGGGAAATCATATAAGTAAATGTGATGAAACATTGGCTAGATAAAACAACTAAGACCATCACAGTGACCAATTGTGAAAAAAAAAAATTAGAGTTAAAAATCTGGATTAGAATGCAAAAGGGAATAATTAAGTGTTCTGAGAGCTTTTGATCATTTGGGAAGAGAGAGTGAGCTTAACTTTAGTTGTGTTATGTGAGAATGCATGTTGAAATGTTAAGGTAACTCCTAAAATAATAGAAGTATTTGATAATACTTTTAATGTGCTAGAAGGAAATATGTAATAAACATGTCAGTGAATTCAAAATGAGGCACAAGATGAAGAAAAAAAGGCATGTACAAAGAGGCCAAGTAGAAACTGCAAAATGAGATTAAAAAAATTAAATCCAAATGTCCTAATCACAACAAATATAATAACACAGATTTTCACATTGTATTTTAAAAATTAATGAATAATGTAGCCTCAAAATATCTAAAACAAAAATTGGAGAATTACAAAGAGATTGTCAAATTCACAACTGAGAGAATTTGAGGCCTGTATCCTACTCATTGGTAGGTAAAACTAAAAATTAAAAAAACAAAATAGGGAAAAAATACAACTAAGAAGCTTGATCTAATGGTCATATACTGCTGGCCCTTGAACAACACAGGTGTGAACTATGCGCATCTACTTAAATGTGGATTTTTTTCAACCAAAGGTGGATTAAAAATGCAGTGTCCACAGGATGTGAAACTTGAGTAAACCAATGGCTTTTTGTTTATGTGGGCTCCATAGGGCTGAATGCTGGACTGAAGTAGGCATGGATTTTGGTATATATGGGGGTGTCCTGGAACTGATTTCCCATGTATATTGAGGGGCAACTGCATTACAATTGAAGAATAAATCTTTTTTCTCAATCACATAGGACATAGTTGTGAAAATTGATTATATACCGGGTCACAAAGCAAGTTTCAACAAACTTCAGAAAACTGTTATCATACCAACTGTGTTCTTTGATAATACTAATTAAAAATCAAAATTCAATTCTTTCAAAATCTGCTAGAATATATAAACTGGAAAAGATTGAATGAAAAGAGAGATTAACAAATGATAGGGACAAAAAAGCTAAATTACTAAAAGAAGGGTTTTCAAACAAGTGATAGTATGCTTAAAGTTTTATGGTAATATTCTAAAATATTGGATAAAATGGATACCCTCATATAAAACAGAATAATGAATAAATATACAAACATTAATTGAATCAGTAGTTGAAAATCTACAAATTCCAACTATACACACTGACACACACACAAACAAGTACAAAAATGGTGTCCAGTTTTAGGAGTGAGTTCTACAGGACTTTCATGGCAGAGATAATTACAATCTTTCACAAATATCTGCTTTCAAAAATAAAAAGCGGGAACCTCCCCACTTGATAGTTAAGTCTAGTATAAATTCAAAAAGCTAGAAACTGACTCTGGAACCAGTATTAAAAGCAAAACAATTCAGAAAATATGTATAGCAAGGCCAAGAGATTCATTATGCTTTGAATGCAACTTTGAGAGAAATAGAGCATAAAATTCAGGAAAAGCTATGAAAAGGAAAAAGAATTAGAATTTTATCTCCGTATAAAAAGATTTTATTTCCTAAACAACTTAGAGAGTGAAAAAGTCATTGTCGTGGGAAATAAAGAACCATAAATAATAAAATTTAGCTAAAGTAAAACCTTACTACATGTTAAACTTGTTTACCGATGAATTGAGACAGAATGGCAAAGTAGGGAGAGGAAAAGTATATTTTTAAAATAACATAGTATGAATGAGGTATCTTAACTCGATGCTATATGCAATTATCTCTTCTAATCTTTACTAAAGCTTTGAAGTAATTAATGCCATAATTTTTCAGATTAACAAAAGGAGGCTCAGAGTTCCAAGCTAGCCAGTAGTAGAGCCGAGGTTAACTCAGTCCTAGGCTGTTTCAGAAACACCATATTTCGTTCTTGACACCAAGATGACTCTTAAGAACATATCAAATTTTTCTTAACATGGATTAAGCTGAGTAATATGAGCCCATTTAACTAAAAGTAACACTCTTTTGTGCCTAAAGCAGACCCTTAAATTATTCCTCTTAAAAAGAAAACAAAATATAAAATGTACTATTTATTAAAAAGTATATAAAATAAATATGTACTATTTGAAGAATAATGATAAAATGAACACTTGTGAAACTATCACCCAAGAAATAAATTATTCTTGGTACCTTAAAAGATGCCTAAACATCCCTCCTTCACCTCCCAGAAGTAACCAGTATACAGACTTTTGTGCTAGCCTCTATAATTTCTTTATAGCTTAACCATAGGTAAAGATATCCTAACAAGATACTACTTATTCTTAGGATGATATACAATGCTTAATTCTGTATTGGATCTCGATCCATAAAAAAAAGAAGCTTATAAAGAACATTTTTTTTTTCTCTGTGACAACAAACAAAATTTAAGTCTGGAATGTGTATTAGATAATAGTATTGCATCAACAATTTTCAATTTTCTCATTTTATTAAATGCACTGTGATTAAGTCATAGAAAGTCCTTGGTTTTAGAAAACACTCTTGAGTATTTATAGAAAACAAAGTTAAAATAAATACATGGAGTACAAAGCACAAACCTAATTCCCTCCATAAGATGAAAGCTCCCGAGAAAAGATGAATTGAACAGAGTTATTCCCTGGCAACCCCTTTCTGAGAGTTTACAAGACTCTATTCTGGAAAAGTTGATGCAATTACGAATGTGTCCCTGCCAGGGTGAAGGAGGGACAATTTCCAGGCAGATGGATTGGAAGGGATGCAGGGACTTAAGGTTCTTGCACATGGCTATAAAGCTGTACAGTTTTTGCACTGCACAAACCTGGTAGAATGGCAACAAGATGGGGGTTGGAGGGTGTGCTGAAATTCAGCCTATACACTTTTCCCCAAGAAGTAGACAATAGAAGGGGTCTATTTTGCAATGTATTTATTTATTTTGCAACGCATTTATTTTGCAATGCATTTATTTTGCAATGTATCTGTTTGAGGAGGTATTTTTTTAAAGAATTTTCATGAATGCTAACTTCTTGCTGAGCTAGTTCTGCTAACCTCTTATTAGCTCTCAAACAGCTTTCAGAAAGTTATTTTAGCCCTTTCCGACAGTTCGCTTCTAGATTCAGAGATCCCTACTGCTTCCATATCCTGTACCTTTTGAAGATTGTTGGGCAGGAATGACACTGGCCCTCTGCTTTTTCCACTGTCAGCTCAGGGTTTGGCTGTGTTGTGTTGGCTAAGTCAGGGGCCACTGGACCACCTGATTCCAGTTCCAAAATTTGGTTGCTATGTTTGCTCCCTTGTTCTCCCTGTACTTGAGAGGTGTCTTTAAAAAAATCCTTCAGTGAAGTTTTAGATGAAGCAGTCGGAGAGGCACATTTCAGCCCTCCATCTTAACATAGAAACCTTTCAGATATCTAGTACAGAAACATAATCACTGGTTTTTATTCTTCCTTTAAAATCTATGTGTCCTGCCGGGAATAAGGTGCAAGAAGGTAAAGAATGGATTAGAAAAACCCCAGTGATGAAGTCTTTAGATGGAAGATAAACCAAATCCTTGATGTCTGTCTGCCTTTCTGGGTAATAAATGCTCAGTTGTATATTTGACAGCCCCGTGGCTCTCTAGTCCGGAGCTGATTAGGACTGGAAGCAGTCCAGGTGCTCCATTCTCGTCAGGAATTAGAGTCTGGAATGATCTGGGTTATTCTAAACCTGTTATATGTGGGCAGTGTAACCTTAGTGCTGTGGTTTGAATGTTTTCATCTCCCCCAAATTCATATTGAAATTTTAAATCCCAAGGTGATTATATTAGGAAGTGGGGTCTTTGGGTAAGTGATTTCCTAGTCAGAGCCCTGTTATTGCCAATTTGAAATCATATGCATTTGATGCACTAGAATGTGAAATCCAAAAAGACCCCTAAAATTTGTTAAAGTGAACCTTATCCCAAAAACCTATAAAATAAAAACTTTGTATTACTTTCTTTAACAAACACCTTATTAATATTTTATAAACTTTATAGGGCCAGTCCACAGTCATGAAATTCGGTGTTAGTCTAAAAGCAAGTGAGTTAGTGTCAGAGGTGAATGATCTCAGTTTACCATTGAGAATTACTTATACTTTAATAAAAAAAGTTTCTCAGTCTAGATTAACCTAGTTGATTGGAAAATTATGTTAATGAAGGAAAAATTAGGAGTTTAAAATGTGTGCAAGTTAATTTTTCTTGCATTCACAATCTTAGCTATAACTTCTGGAACTGGCCAACCTGGCTGGATTCTTTTACAGTTATTAAACTGTACCAGCTGTGGTGAGGCAAAAGTTGGAGAATAAGTGTGAGCCAGTGCAAAAAGTTCATGCCTTCCTGATGTAAATCAAAGGTTTTATTCATTCCTTTCTTTATTCACTCATTGCTTTATTCAGTAAACATACTGAACAACTTTTCTGTGTTGAGTAGAGTTTTATATCATGATGTTATATAATTCTCACAAGAATTTCATTATCTCCTTCCTCAGGGTCCGAATGATTGAGAAAACCCCAAATCTGTGTTGTATGGCAAAAGGTCAAATAAGAATTCAAAGCCAAGTCTTCTAACTCTAACTTCAGGACTCTTTCCTCTATGTAATGGAAATCAGCTAGCAGATCACCACTGAAATAGCTTAATTATTTTATAAAATATTGTAATGCAGAAAACATCAAATTTGTTTTATACTGATATATATTTTTATTAGATTTACTGAAATAAAGATGTTTAGAAATGTTTTGTTAATACACAAAGGAAACTGAACTTCTAAATAATTGCCAACAGAACAGTATTTAACTTTAGTCTCTGTATTCGTTCATTTTGTGTTGCTATAAAAGAATACCTGAGACTGGGTAATTTATAAAGTAAAGAGGTTTATTTGGCTCACAGTTCTGCAGGCTGTAAAGGGAGCATAGTGCCAGCATCTGCTTGTGGTAAGGCATCAAGAAGCTAACAATCATGGCAGAAGGTAAAGGGGGAGCCAGTGTATCACATGGTAAACAAGGGAGCGAGAGAGCAAGGGGGAAGGTCCAAGACTTCCTTTAACAACTAAATCTTGCATGAACTCACCACTATGGGGAAGGCACCAAGCCATTTATGAGGGGATGCATCCCCATACTCAAAGACCTCCTACTAGGCCCTACCTCCAGCACTGGGGATCACATTTCAGCATGAGGTTTGGAGGGGAAAATGTTCAAACTATATCATTTCACCCCTGGCTCCCTAAATCTCATGCCTCCTCACATTGCAAATTATAATCATCCTTTCCCAGTGGTCCCAAAAGTCTTAACTCATTTTTAGCATCAACCCAATCGAAAGTCCAAAGTCTCATTTGAGACTCAAGGCAAGTATCTTCCATCTATGAGCCTGTAAGATTAAAAACAAGTTATTTAATTCCAAGACACAATGGTGGTACAGGCATTGGGTAAACATTCCCATTCCAAAAGGAAGAAATCAGTCAAAAAGGGCAATCGATTCTACATAAGTTCAAAATGGCAGATCAGACAAATCTCCAAAATAATCCTTCATGTCCCACACAAGGGTTGAGCTCCCAAGACCTTGGGCAACTACACCCTTGTGGCTTTGCAGAGTACAGCCCCCATGACTGCTCTTACAGGTTAGGGATGAGTGTCGCCTGCAGCTTTTCCAGGCTCAGAGGACAAGCTGCCAGTGGCTCTACCATTCTTTGGTCTAGAGGGCAATGTCCCCCTTCCCATAACTCCACTAGACAACTGCCCAGTGGGAACTCTGTGGTGGGGGGCTCAAATCCCACATTTCCCCTCAGTACTGCCCTACATGAGTCTCTATGCTGGTGCTGTGTCCCTGAAGCAGGTTTCTTCCTGGAAATCCTGGCTTTCCCACACATCCTCTGAAATCTAGGTAGAAGCTGCCAAGCCTCCTTCAGTCCTTGCATTCTGTGTGCTTGCAGGCTTAACACCACATGGAAACCACTAGGGCTTATGGTGGCTTGAGCTCTCCAAAACAGCAGTCTGAGCCATACCTGGGGCACTTTGCACCATGGCTGGACCTGCAGTGGCAGAAGGGTAGTGGGAGCAGCCTCCCAGGTGGCAGGGGAAAGTGGTGCCAAGGCTTGGTCCCTGAAACCATTCCTTCCTCCTAGGCCTTAGGCCTATGATGGGAGACTCTGCTTTGAAGGTGTCTGAAATGCATTGGAGGCCTTTTTCCCATTGTCTTGGCTATTAGCACCTGGCTCTCTTTTAGTTCTGCTCATCTCTCTAGCAAATGGTTGCTCTGCAGTCTATTTGGAATCTTCACCTGAAAATGCACTTTCCTTTTCTACCACTTGGCCAGCCTACAAATTTTCCACAGTTTAATCCTCTGCTTTCCTTTTAAACATAGGTTCTAACTTTAAGTCATTTATTTGCTCCTGTATCTGACTATAGGTTGTTGAAAACAGTCATACCACCTCTTGAAAGTTTTACTGCTTAGAAATTTCTCCTACCAGATACCCTAGTTCATCATTCTTAAGTTCAGCCTTTCACAAAGTAGTAGGGTGTGGACAAAATGTAGCCAAGTCCTTTGCTAGGGCATAACATGGGTGACCTTTTCTCCAGTTCCCAATAACTTCCTCAATTCCATCTGAGACCTCATTGGCCTGGACTTCACTGTCCGCATTTCTACCAGTGTTTTGGTCACAACACTTAACAATTTTCTAAGAAGTTCTAAGCTCTCCTTTGTCTTCTTGTCTTCTTTTGAGACCTCCAGCTCTTCCAACGTCTGCTCATTACCCAGTTACAAAGCTGCTCCCACATTTTAGGTATCTATAGCAACTCTCCACTCCTGGTATCAATTTTCTGTGTTGGTCCATTTTGCATTGCTTTAAAGGAATGCCTGAGACTGGGTAATTTATAATTAAAAGAGGTTTATTTGGCTCACAGTTCTGCAGGCTGTTCAAGAAGCACAGTACCACCATCTGCTTCTGTTGAGGCCTCAGGAAGCTTACAATCATGTTGAAAGGTGAAGGGAGAACTGGCAGGCACATGACAAGAGAGTGAGAAGGAGAGGTTCCAGATTCTTTTTAACAACTGGATCTCATGTGAACTCATTACTACAGGGAGGCTACCTGGTCATTCATGAGGGACTCAACCCCAGGACTGAAAATTCTCTAACTGGGTCCCACCTCCAACATTGAAATCACGTTTCAACATGAGATTTGGAGAGGACAAATATCTATACCATATCAGTCTCTAAACTTCTACCAAAATATATTCTTCAGCTTAGTGGGAGAGATTGTAACTGTATCATTTTTACATGTTGGAACATTATTTTCCTCATTTTTTGCCCCCAAAATATTTTCATTATCTATTTTATTAAGAATTAGACTAATGATGATCAACTTTTGTTATTAAAATGATTTTTAGAAGAACCTATATTTAGCATTTAGCTAACCAAATGTCTTATCAATTTTCCTTCATGTGACACTAAACTACTTTAAAAATTTATTAAAATCTATTTTAATGAAATTACTTTTATTAAGATAATGTCATAGGAAATTTTACAAGAATGAGGCATGTATCAACTTTTACCAGGCACAGTAAGCAAAATTATGAATTTTGTCTTTATTTCAGTTGTCATCTTTATCTGATTTAACAATGAAGGTCTAATTTCCTCAAGATTTTTTTCCTCATAGAAATACTAAAAAGATAGATGATCAATAGATGGATTGTTTTAACTAGACAACTTGATTGTAAAGTCCCTGAATATTATTTTTCCTGAAATAATGCTGAAAATGAAAATAATGAGAGGGTTCTACACCTATCAGATATTAAAACTTATGTATCTGTAATAATTAAAACAGCATAATCCTGGAATACAACTATAAATCAATCAATTAGGGAACACAAAATCTATAAACCCAAAATACATAAAATAATTTAGTATATACTCACTGTGGCCTTTAAAATTCTAGAGTAATTGATAAATGGTCCTGAGACAACTAGGTAGCCAGTTCACATAAAAGGAAATTTATATGGTTCATAAACATATAGAAAAGCTGACCAACGTCATTTATAGTAAGAGAATTTCACCTATAAACTTCATGAAGATGAAAACATTGACAAGGGTGTTGGGAATCAAAACACTCATTCACTGCTGGTGGGAATGTAAACTAGTTCAATTTCTATAGGCAATTAATCCAAATTGATTCAAATTTAGGATGAACATGCCCTTTGACCCAACAATTATATTCATGGGATTTTATTAAAATTGTATCTTTGGAAGTTATACAAGAACCTGCTAATAGTGTAGTTACTATTTCCTGTGAGGAAAAATGGGTGTCTGGGGGCAAGATAGTGAGTGTATTAGTCTGTTTTCATGTTTCTGATAAAGACATACCTGAAACTGGGTTATTTATACAGGAAAAGGAGTTTAATGGACTTATAGTTCCACGTGGCTAGGGAGGCCTCACAATCATAGCAGAAGGCAAGGAGGAGCAAGTCACATCTTACATGAATGGCAGCAGGCAAAAACAGAGAGCTTGTGTAGGGAAACTCCTGTTTTTAAAACCATCAGATCTTGGCTGGGCGCAGTGGCTCATGCCTGTAATCCCAGCACTTTGGGAGGCCGAGGTGGGCAGATCACCTGAGGTTGGGAGTTTGAGATCAGCCTGACCAACATGGAGAAATCCCATCTCTACTAAAAATACAAAAATTAGCTGGGCGTGGTGGTGGGCACCCATAATTCCAGCTACTTGGAAGGCTGAAGCAGGAGAATTGCTTGAACCAAGGAGGCAGAGGTTGCAGTGAGCCGAGATCGTGCCATTGTACTCCAACCTGGGCGACAAGAGTAAAATTCCGTCTCGAAAACAAAAAATAAAACAAAAAACCACCATTAGATCTCCTGAGAATTATTCACTATCCTGAGAACAGCACAGGAAAGACCCACCCTCATGATTCAGTTATCTTCCACTGTGTCCGTACCCCAACACATGGGAATTATGGGAGCTACAAGATGAGATTTGGGTGGGGACACAGAGCCAAACTATACCAGTGAGTGAGTTTGATTAATTTTTTTATTCTTTGTACTTTCATATCTTCTTAATTTTATCCATATACACATGCATGCAATCCAATTTAAAAATAAAAATATGGAAAGCAAAACATTTGTTTCTTTAAGTTTTAGTCAAACACAAATTTACCATGCACAGTTTCAGTTTTACACTTTATTGATTTCCTATAAAGTCTTTTTTCAGATTAAGTTTTTAAATGTCTAACAAATTTTATTAAGTACATTTTTGTTATTTTTATTTGGTTGTTATGAGTTAAGCTGAAAGACTGATACTTTTGCTTATTTTTTGGCTAGCCTCAGAAAATTGTGAGGAATTCCTCTCTGGTATGTCCTGTCATCATCATTGGCAAAATGGGTAAAACCCAAAGAATTCTGTTAGCTTCAAAATAGTGAGGACAAAATTGGAATGACAGCCTCCCTCTTTAAGATAACCTTGAATGTTATTATGAAAGTCATCTAAATAATGTTTTCTTTCTTTCTAGTGGCTCTTGCATAACTCCTTTCTTTCATGTTTTGTGTGTAAGTGGAGGCTTTGGTGATGAGGACAGATCAGGGAGTAATATATTGGATGTACTTCTGCTTCCCTGATTAAGGTGTATCTAGTGCTTACCATTCTCAGACATCTGGCAGCATCCACTATCTCTCAGCAAACCAGATTCTAAATGGTGGTCCAATTAGAAGACTAAAATTAGGCCTCCAATTCCAACCTCCATTATGAGAGAGGTTCTTGTTTCTAATATTTGAAGAAGACGTCAATAATTAGAAAGGTTGATATAAATACTCCTGTAGACATTTGCAAAGTTTAATTATACTGGGCATTTCCATTAGCTTTGCTAGATCTACTAACCCAGAGTAGGGCTAGATAATTCATTATGTTCCTAAAAAATTAGGGGAAATGGACTTGTTTTGATAGTAATACCTGCTTTACACCAGGCTTTGGGCTGCACAGGCATTGAATTTAAAGATAAGGAAGACATGTCTCTGCATACCAAGGGACCTTGGCATTCATTTAATCCTGCCTTTTCCTATCGCATTGCCAGGTAGGTGGATGAAAATCATTGTGGTTACTTGTTAGATCTTTCACATAGATCCCTGAGACAAACACTTCAACTTTAGAGAGCAGCTTAAGAAAACTTTTTGTAAACCAGCTAATGGTGAATTTCAGTCTTACACTTCCCTCTGTATCCTGTGCCATCACAATGCCAATTTGATTGCTAATTACTCTGCATTATCCATAAGCCAGCTACAAACATTTTTAATGGCATGCTCTTTGTTGTAATTTAGGGGCAGTGACTGTTGTCTGTCTCTTTGTACTTTGGAACATTTCTTTCTGAGCCTATAAAGTGTTTGGCTGGCATGCAGGGGCCTGAGGAAGCTGAAGGAGAAACCTGGTCCCATGAAACATAATCCTACCACACCCAGAAATGGATAGATGCCTGGGCCATGCCAGTGTGCACACACAGACTGGTAAGTGGAAGATTAGCCAGAATTGTGAAAGATGCTATCATACAGCCAGCCAGTTCCACCACTGGCAAATGTAAATGGCCATGAATATCCTGTTCTCTTTCTGTCAAAGTTGGTTCTGAGCACTGAGAGGAGAGACCGAGTTAAAAGTAGACACAGCAGCGAGTAAAGCTCTCTCTGTCTAACGGAGTGTCTGTATTTTGGGGTACATGATTTTTCTATACCTGAGGTGAATAACTCATTCTCAAGGGACCCCAAAGCAAAAGTTTAAAGATGATTAAAAAATAACTTTGTCTTCTGGTGGCCTGATAACTGGAACTCTGTGATAGAGGCATAGAAAACTATCAGGAATTGAAACCAAAATGAGACTCAGCTTTTGGGATTCCCCTTACACTATTATATTCTCATGGAAGGTTTCGGATAACTAGGCTAGCAGTACATAAAGTAAATAATAAAGTAGGTCAATTACAAAGCTAGAAGAGTTTTATTTAGCATGATATTGATCACATCTTAAATCATCTCCCTGAATCTCCATATTTTTCTTTTTTGATTAAAAACAGAATAGCATTGTTGAAGAATTGTTTTATCTACACTTCTGTAATTGTTCTCTAAACAGATAATTGTTTAGAAGGATCAGTTTCCTAGCAATATATGACCTTTCTTACTATATTTCGTGTCATCTCATGCAGGACCTATCTTCTGTAAAATTAGGCCTCCACTGCGTGTATCATTCAAGATTGTTCTTTATTATTTTCCAGATTCTCTGGATGGAGCATATTCTTTATAAACAACAGATTGGTGCTCATCTGTTGTGGATGATCTTGTTGCTGCATCCAGACCTCCTTTACCAGGCTGATGCATGAACACTCCAGCTTCTAAGAATGTTCACTGTTAGGTTATAGATTCTCATTTTCTACAGAGTCACCCTTGGCCAAATAGGAGCCACTGTATTCTTTAGTATACATTACCAGCTTACAGTAATCGACTAAGGGAAGACAAAAGTCAGCCCTTGTCTCAAGATAGGGCCAATTCTGAAGTGAAATTCATCCTCCAGAGCTGCCTGTGGGGCCAGGCTACAGTTAGGTTCTGCCTGGGCCACATGCATGCTTAGCTTGTTTTTGCCTTATCCTGCTGCCCTCACTTCTCTTCCCCTGAGAACACTAACACAGGAGTCCCTGTCCAGGCTCTGCTTCGAGGGAACCTGCCAATCATCATCACTGTAAACATTTAGGGCAGGTGGGTAGGAGTCTGGGAGTGGTAAAGGGATTGGAGGGGGTTTAGCACATAATTTACCCTAATAAGTGTTTGCTAAATGAGTGGATTTTCCAGGCTTGATGCTTGGATTAAAAGTAGCACAGCTGTCTTCAAAAGATCTATTTCTCAAGCAGGGCTGGGCTCCCTGATTCACTCCTGGATTGGAAACAAAATGAGTAGGAAAATTTCATAAGGCTTATTGTCGAATAGAAAGACATTGATGATTGTTAATGATGTTAATCAACAGGGATTATTAAGTGCCAGCTTTTCCCAGCATGTGACTACATACCCAGGTCTGTGGTAACTGTGATGAAGAAAATAACCTCTTATCTTATAAGTAAAAAAACACTTCATGTGGAGATAAAACTTACTCAAATGAAACAATGAAATTATAAGAATGTGTGTTCACATGATAAAATGTACTTCATAGGTAATAAGTTCCAAAGGAAATTCAGAGAAGTAAGAATCAATGTGGGCGTTTGAGAGTTAGGCAAGTCTTGGAGGAATAGGTGTGTGTGGGAGGGGCAGGAGAGAAGACATTCCAAGTGGGAGAAGAGGTAAGAGGAAAGGTATGGAGACAGTAATGAGGACAGTAGTATTTGCCAGGAGATATAAAATGAGAAAATAAGTTCCTCCTGGTTCACTTCCTTTTTATATTGCCATCCCATTATCCTATTTCAATTTATTCTTCATTCATTTATTCATTCAGTAATCAAATATTCTTGGAGACCTACACTGTTCCAAGAACTGCATTATGTCTTAGGGATATGGGAATGAAGAGAATACCCATCATTGTTCTCAAGGAACTGACAGTCTCCAGAGAGATAAAATTAGCAAACAGACAATTACAATACAGGGTTGTCATGGTGCTTTAAGAGTAAACATAGGGTGCTAGGAGAGAACAAAGGAGAGGCATGGAAGCCAGACTTGGGGAAAGGTCCAAAAAGGCTTCCTGAAGAAGTGGCATCTTATTGGTGGGTGGAATTTAAATGGTGGGTAGAATTTAGCCAGGTGAAGGAGGGCACAAGAAAATAATTGTAGGGGTGCATGGTGCTTTGAGGAAAGTAAGGGGTGCAGTACCACTGATATGTGTAGAGGACAGAAAGACCAAGGGGTCAGATCAGGGACCAGATCAGGGACCACCCTGTCATTAATCAAAGGAGTATGGGCCATGATAACCATTAGTTGACCAAAGTATTAAAATTACATGATCAGATTATTGCTAAAACATTGCTTAACTGGAGTAGTTTGAATGGGTTGGTTGAGACCAAACTGGTTGCTGATAGATACATTAAGAAGCTTTGTTATGCACATGGCAAATGATGGTGGGAATGGAGAGAAGTGAAGGTAAGAGTGACATAAATTGGAGTTTTATTGGTTTTGGGGGAAGAGAATAAGAATGTTGAGAATAATACTGTAGAATTTACATTAAGCAACTAGGGTGGAGAGTAATGATAACTTCATTAAGTTAGGGAGCATGAGAGGAAGAGTGAGATTGGGAAACAGATGATTACTCAGTTTTTGACATGATTGGTTTGAGAATCCTGGGGATAATCAAGCAGAGGTGTTGAATAGGTGGGTCTGGAAGTTAGAAGACACTTTTGGGGTGGCAATACAGATTTGGGGTTTCTACTGACAAACCACTCACTTTACTGTCATCCTATTTTGTTTAGTGGTACCAACACCCTCTTGTTTGCTCAGGTTAGAAACTCATATTTCCCTAAGGGGTCCGTGGATGGGCTTCATAGGATTCTTAAACCTCCCTGAAATTGCATGCACAATTTTGGCTATGAGTGAATAAGTGCCTCTTTCTAGTACCGTGAGATGTAGAATTTTATGGAATTTGCAAAAGGTTACTTGACTTTCCTCTTGTGCCCCCAAAACAAAGAGAATCCAAAGTGATTTGGGGGTCTTTGTCTCTTTTCCTCTCTTTATATTTACTGATGAGTCATGTTTTTCCGTCTTATCTTTGAAGTCATATTTATATCTCTTATCTTTCCTCATTGCTAGCCTCCTAATTCAGATCCTTACTGCTTGTAATTTTAAGAATTTTTATTGGAATCTCTCAACTTTCTAATACATGTAACTGTATATTTTTTTTTTTCTCCAAACTGCTACCAACTATATTAGTTGAGTTCCCACCCTTGTAGGCAGCAAGAAAATTTAACTTTGTCAGTCCCTTCTGGTAATCATCAGCTTAGTTTACTGACTTTTTTGCAATCCAGTTATTAAAATCTCAGACTCTATTCAAAACATCTTATCTTTAATTAAATTAGATATGACTAGGCTGTTAGGAGCTGATTGAGGAGGAGTAGAGTGTAATTGGTTCTTTACCTCTTTTCTTCTGATCTCAGGCAACTGTTCTGCTGATGGGGGTATCAGAGAGGTCAGGGTGACTGAGAATTCACTCATGTGATTGCCAGCATGTTGAAGATAGCAAGCTGGCAATCTTTTCTTTAAAGTCAGCCGATATCTGGCCTAATTTCTGGGTGGTGGTAACCAGCCTCCAGTTACATAGCATTCCATCTTAGGTGGTCTTTGATGCCCAGCCAGCAGTCTTATGGAGGTAGAACAGCTTCCTCCTCTCCCTCTGGTAGGTGGCTATCAGTATCCTCCTCACATCAACCCATCCTTCATCAGTATGATCCACCCATACTGGTGCCCACCCCTTATTTGGTGACCTGGGCTAGGTCCACAGGAAACTTGGGATCATTGCTACGCCTGCCTCAGTTTGTATGAGACTGTGAGGGGGTAGCAACCTTAATATATTAGGACTTATTTACTCTCTCTTAGGATTCAACATCCAAAATATTTTATGCATTTTCTCAGGACTGTGAACTTTCAGGTGCAGCAAAAGTTCATAACAGTCTTCACTTCCTAATGATGCTTTCAGATTTCATGTGTGATTCTCCAGGGAACAGCTGGCTTGGTTGGACACAGAAAAATAGCCAAACTGCTTCCCTCTCAGCCCCATTCCACATGGAGAAGTAAATACTGATTCACAAACTCAACTCTTCCCAAAAGATGACTCCTCTTTCTCTGTTTCCTTCAGGGGAAGGGGGTTGCTCTACTGATTCTTCTGAAAGGTCACCTTGTTAGCAGGTCCCAAGTCAGGGATGTATGGCATTGTTGTTTTTCAGCTTTGAGGTGCCACTACTTGGTAACTCCCTAGGAAGGAGTCTCAGTATGTATCACAACTTCATGTTACCATCTTTTAACTGGTAATCATGATACAATTTCTTGTCTCTCTCACATATTTTTCCTAAATGTTTTAATGTTAATAACTCCCCAAGGTTGAGACAAATATCTCCAGACTGGTCTCCGCAGTCCTTTAAAATCGTGGCCTCCAAGTACGTTTGCAATCTCAATTCTCACCATAAGCTCTTTGAATATTATGGGCAATAATCAAACAGATCTTGCCCTATCATGTTTCCATGATGTTGATCATGCCTTTCCCTTTGCCTGCAACATCCCTTCTTTAATTTTGATTGAAAATTCTTCTATTCATTGTTTAGGTCAACCTCCCATGTCATCTCAATAATATCTTACCATTCTTTCAACAGGAATCAATCCTGTCTATGCCATTTGCAGCATGCTTTTACTTGTCTGATTCCTTGACATCATAAGAAACAGTGAAGTGGAGCCTAACAAGGTGCCTTAAACATAGCAAATGCTCAACAGTTCAGTTAGACAAAAATGACAGGGGAAGTGCAGTCAGATCATGGGAGGAGTCTTAAATGACTAAATGACCTTGGATACTATTTCAGTTGGTTTCTATTAAAGACTTGGTAGAGCCAAGTTTCACTGATTTTTGCAATTTATAGAAATGCTCCCATTGCAATAGCTTGTGAGCATATTGCCAAAAAACTATAACAAAAAATTCAACTCACAAATTGTGACTGTCTTCCTGATAGGGTGCTCTTTGCTTGTTAGTATCTAGAGGACAAATGAAAAACATTTTCTCTGGATGTAAAACACAATCAACAAGTGGGGACATGGAGTTTAAGTGAAGATCAAGTGTGGATGTCCCACAGAATTAGCACCATGCTTGATACCAGGACTCAAATTGGGCAGGGGTCAGGGTCAGGGCGGGGAGGGTAAAGTGGCTGTTGTCATCAGTTTCAGCTGTGGAGTGGTGAGGAAGGAGAAAATAAGGTAACCAGGACCAAATTCTGGTAGGGGGCAATTAAGTTCAGATGGATGTCTATTGGCGACTTGAGCATCCAACATTATACAGCCACGTGGCCGGTGCCATCAGGCATCTGAGCAACTGTGCTTTAACAAGCAGTTTTTCTGGATAAACTTTATCTTCAAAGGTGAGTTTAGGCAGAGGGCTTCAAAGAGGGCCCAGGAACCTCTGAGCAATACCCGAAGTCTTTGGCTACACTAAAAAGCCCTAACTTATATAAATAAAGGCTTAGATGTTCTTTAAACAGCTCACTTGACATGCCTGAACCTTATAAATAATGAGACTAACATAAATGTATGGTGCTCTAGAAATATTTGGAAGATCATCTTGACACACCTAAATTCAATTTGGCTTGCTAATTTTTAAGAACCGTATCTAATACTGTACATACATTACCCATTCCACAAATATCAACCACATATACCTTTGGCCATCCCCACACCCATTGGATATGCACACAGCTGTCCTCACATGATCTCATACTCCTCCAACTCATCTATAATTACAAACGGAAGCATGTTCCTATCAAATGCACACATCTTCACCAAACCTTGGGGTCCTACAAACTTTTTTTCTCCTCCAGCCTATCCTGAATTATGCGGCTGTTTTAGGCCATTCTTTGACCGACCAGCTATACTCTAGGTGGAACAGCTGTGGTTAGAAACTTGGCCAGGACTTGCTGCCAAGAGCCGGTTAGAGGTGGTTGAGTGAGCACTATTGAGAGTAGCTGTGGAATGTGGGTGGAGTCAGAGGAGAGTGGGCACAGCTGATGTCCCTTCTTTAAGAAGACGCTCCCCTCCCTCCCCAGTGGGATGACTGAGGGCAGCTGTGTGTTGATGATGCAAAGAAAACGAGATGGTAGCGCTTAGCTTCAGAGGCAGCAGCTGCTGTGGTCTGGAGGGCGCCGCCAGGTCATCCCCAGAGGGTAAGCACTGCTCCAGTGCCCTTGTGTAATGATAGGAAGTGGCTGGCTCTCCCATCTCTGGTTAGATGGCATTAGCAAAGTTTGTTGAGTTTCTTTGAGGGCCAGTGTGTGATCATCCATATGTAAGGACACCTTTTCTCATACACATTTATTTGTACATGTAGACAACTGCCCTTGATACTTTAAGATTTCTGACTCACAGGAAAAGCTAGGAATTAGCAGGGGTTGGCTGAATGTGTCTGATTCCCTTGCACACAGCTTCTCCTTGCCTGTGAAGCTAATGCTTTCATTCTCATTGAGAAGCAAGATCCCTCAGCTGGAGAGCCTTGTTTAGGTCATCTCACACCACACTCAATTTTATCCTCTTGTTCCAGCTTACTTATGCCAGGCCAAAGGAGACCAAGGGAGTCAGGGACCTTTATATTGCTGGGACCCATTTGATATTTGGAGCCGATAAATGAGATGTAGCCAATAAACGAGTCAGCAAAACCCAGTTTTGGTAATTACCAGTTGCAGTCCCAAGCTCCAAGGTCACTTACCTTTAATGCAAGAGTTCATGTTTAGTGAGATTATTTTTTAAAAGACTCAATTAGTTGTAGGTTACTACCACTTTGAAGACCCCATCCTAGGTTTTTTGATGTCTTATTCTTCCCTACATGACCAGTGTCCTTCAGTAGTTTCTCTGTTAGGCAGACCTCCACTAAGTGGCTCTATCCGGAACAATCTCCCAGTTGCAATGTCCCAGAGGGCTAATTATCACCAATAGTACTGTTGTGACTACAGAAGGACCTGTGGCTGCAGAAAGACCCAGGCTTAGTAATTAAAAACCATCCACAGGGCATCCATTTATCTTTGGCACTCATCTCCCAAATTTAGAGCCCTTAGCACCCTTTCCTTCATTCTATCTTGCACCCCAGTTGACCTGCTCCCTCTCTGATCCAGCAATGGGACTGGACACATCTTTGATTTCACTCCTACTTGGCCATCTCCTCAGCAACAGCTGCCTTCTCAGCTTGACTTCAATCTCCATATTTGCTATGGATAAATCCATAAACTGAATGCATCTGTCTCTGGCAGCTGGAAATTATAATCTCCCACTACGTGATTCCCTTCTTGGATGGGAGTTTGTATGAGAAACAGCTTAAAAATTAACATTTGTATTGCAGAATTAACCCTCTTATTCAATACCTCCCATCAGAATTCTTCTTCTCTCACTGTGGTATCTGGAGGGCACCAGTTGAATGCACTTGAATGTAAGAATTCATGCTAAAGTATAAATGACTGCTAGGTGGTTAATCACATTTATGGCTCCCCGAAAGAATTATTTCAGAGGAAAGCAGCTTCATTGTGAACTGAGACATGAGAAGACACTTTGCCAAATTCTCAATCTCTACAGGATCTGCCCCAACACATACCTGGTCTCCTGATATTATTTTTTTGTTTTGTTTTCTTCTTCCACATAATACCTGCTTTTCCAAGGACTGAGATCATAACCCTCAGTATAACTACCCTCTTTCACTGCCGTCAGGGTGAAGCCTACAGTTTTACTTGAGGCCCAAACATAGAAATTCAGTCTTGGCTGGGCGCAGTGGCTCACGGCTGTAATCCCAGTACTTTAGGATGCTGAGGCGGGCGGATCACGAGGTCAGGAGATCGAGACCATCCTGGTTAACATGGTGAAACCCCATCTCTACTAAAAATACAAAAAATTAGCCTAGTATGGTGGCAGGCGCCTGTAGTCCCAGCTACTTGGGAGGCTGAGACAGGAGAATGATGTGAACCCGGGAGGTGGAGCTTTCAGTGAGCTGAGATTGTGCCACTGCACTCCAGCCTGGGTGACAGAGCAAGATTCTGTCTCAAAAAAAGAAAAAAAAAAAAAAAAAAAAGCAAAGAAAAGAAATTCAGTCTCCCTAGTTGCCTCCCCTCTGATACTCCTAACTTATCAATGCATTAGCTCTTTGGGAAGTGTGATGAGGTGGACTCTTCCTCTCCAACAAGCAAAAACTACCCAATTCACATTGTCAGTGTTTGTTAATAGATCCATGCCATTTGCTCATAAATATCAAATTTCATAGGAAACGTTTTTCATGGACCATTTTCCCTTTCTGCATGAACTCATTACTAAAGAATATAAAGAATAGTTGTTTATGCTTTTATTGGTGATTAAGGTAATTATAATTACAATATTTTGAACATATGTCATTTAATTGTCATCTTAACCCCTCAAGATAGTAATTATTTGCCCTATATCATGGTTAAAGAAACTGAGGTTTAGACCGATTAAATAATTTGCCTAAAATCATGTAGTCAGCCAGTGGTTGTTTTAGGGTTCAGATCAAAATCTGTTCCAAATTCTAATTTAAAATTCTGTGTTCCTTCCACTGAATCTATCTGGCTAAGGATGATCTCTTGTGGTGAAATTTTTCTCCCCTCAAAGTTGAAGGCCATTTTAGTGACTAATGGGAACTTTTCTCTTCATTCCCAGTACTTCTCAAGTTTGTAAAGTAAGGACCTTCGGGACTGGCATGACCTCATTATGGCTAACCAGCTAGCTCCCCTCAGCCCTGTTTTTTTCTGCTGGTCATCAGTGAGACAAACCTGTCTTATCAACCACAATTGTTATTGCATCTACATTGAAATATTATTATATATGCGTGTTTGTGTATTTTTTTATATTACGATGTTTTGACATCTTAAAAATACTTTCTTGCTGAGAATAGCCTGCCCTGTGGTGGAGGTAGGGGCTAGCCAATTTTTAAAGACAGCAAGGGCTCTGTTGAGCATGATTTCAATATGCAAATGAATATAGAGCCATCCCTCCTCTGTCTGGCTTGTACACTCCCAGGAGGCAATATTTTTCTGCCTTAATCATCCAGGTACCAGACAACTAGGACCACCGCTACAGCTTAGAGCCCACCAAAACCATTCAAACTAGCCAATCCGAAACTCTTTCTGCTGCGTTGCCTTGTCTTTCCCTTGAAAATCCCAGTAAAGGCTCTTGTCTAAACTTTCCCCTCACTCCTGTCTTCTGCCTGCTGCTCACCTTGGTGTCTTTCCCATGCAGCACTACACGGTGTGCTGTGCCTCCTCTCTCTAGGGTCTGTGAAGATAATAAAGTTTCTTCTTTCCTGAGCCTCTCCTGTCTCCTCTTGTGGCCACACTTGACTGACCATCACATAAAAGAAGACAAAACAATTTCCTGCAGAATTGAGGATGTAACTTGTGCTTCTCTTTGTCACAAGGGAGCTAACAGTTTGATAAGCAGAGAGTGAATTGAGTCTGAGAAGTTAAAAGTTAATGTACAGTTTTCTCCTGATCTGTGGACAGAACATAAGCTTGGAACATGCAGCTGGGAAAAATCCTAAAGTACGGATTCCTGATTTGTGAGTTTGTGAGGCTATAGAATATGCAACGGTTGTTACTTAGTGGCAGCTGATCTCATCTGCCAGTTTTGCATATATTTCTCTTCATTTTCTAAGGCAAACCACAGATGTTTTATCCCTTGCAATCGCACCTGCAGACCTAAAACCAGTTAAAAAAAAACATACACACACACACAACAGGATAGCAGATGTTTCGAAATTGGAACAGTTATGTTATTGGACATGGAAAAAAAAAAAACCCACCAAAACGATTGTTTTTCTTTATCTGTACAAATCCCAGGAAGTAACTCCTCTTCTCAATATGGTACAAACGACTAACAGTCCTGACTTTTCATTTCCCTTAATCCAGAGGGCAGTTTTGACATTTTATTTACGTAAAAGATGATGAGTTTTATTCTAGCCCTGAGATTCAACTCACCTTTAATAAATTGTCCCACAGTATTCCTGACCCACTAGCATAAAATAAAGGAACGCTTTTAAGTCATATAAGGGCATCACATTTGCTGATGCAAAAATGTGTTACTCTGATAGGAAAGTTAATTAAGCAATAAGACATGACATGATGTGAATTATTGTGTAATAACTCATGTCTTTGGTGTAGCTAGGCACAAACCTGAAGGCCAAGTACCCCTACAGCATCTGGGCATGAATTATGCTACAATAACTCAAGCCCTGAAGCATTCCAATGAAGCAGGGGGTTGGGGGCTGGGGAAGAAAACGGAGGACAAAAATTGATCTCTAATAAGAGGATGAAAAGGAGTTGTGTTTAGAACTGCATATGCTCCCCCTAAAGCAGTGCATTTATGACAAGCATTTGAGGATGAAGGACACTGGGATTCTTTTTATCACTTCTCGTAGCCTTGAGAAAACACCACAAGCTTCCAACTCGGGGCCTGGTACCATATGCTGAGAAAAAGGCTTTGCTGGAAGTATGGGCGCTTGGGGTTCAGCAACTGCAGTGGATTCTTTTTGACACAAAGTGGGAAATAACTCATCTCTCAATGAATGGAAATTTCTCGTTCTGCCCTCTGATTCTGGGGAAATAAATATCTTAAGAATCAGAATTCATGGGTCATGGGAGATGGGGGTTCAGTTACACAAGTCTTCCGATCCGTGAAAATACCATTTCCCTTGCTTCCCTGTATCCCACATTAAATTGGGGTCAGGTTTTGACATCAGAACTAAGGAAGTGAAGAAGTCCTGGTTCCCCAGGCTTTCGTTTGACCTGAAGAACTAAAGACAAACCATACAGAAGCCACAGCACAAAGACTGAAATATAATGAACCGATTAGGTATTACGTACAAAAAGTGGGAGCAAAATTAGGTCCACAGAGATTTTTCTGCTTATTTTCTTCCCTTTCATGGGCATACTGATTTGATGAATGATGATGTACATAACAAGTCCCAATTAGTGGCTATGGTCCTGTTAATCTCACAGCTAGATGATAGCTTGACAGCCAATCAGATCACTCTTTGTTAAAATCCAATTTAATTTAAAAAAATCTACAAAGGAGACGGCATTTTCCTCCATTTAAATATTGACATGTAGAACTGTTGAGATTGACAAGAACGTGTCCTGTCCAGCCTCACTCAAGTTGCACGCAGAACAGCTTTACTTCTTCCCTGTTGTTCTCCTTTAACCTTCAGCCGCAGTCTGTACGGAGATGAGCAGTTCAGCAAATCTGCGACTTCAGATCTTACAAGTTTGCTGGTAAAATTCCAAAATTCATAGTCAGACCATGCCTCCCTCCATAAGACTAACATATGGTATTAACAAATTTTATCAACACTGTATAAAGGGAACAGCTCCAGAATGTGTTTCTGTTATTCTTACAGTAACTCTGTTGCCTTTCAGCATGGCACTGATATTGCCTCTCTTTGGTCCTGTTTGAAATGCTTATTTTAACATTTATTTCTTCTCTTAAATGGCTTCATCCTGGAATTCCTTCTTTATTTGGTAAGTTGCAATTCAGCCTCTTTGTTGAGCAAGTGGAGACCTCATAATTTCCTATTTATCTTATAAAAGTTTACAGTGTATTTAACAAATACTCCCTGAGGGAAAAACACATTTTGATGAACAAAAAATAGTCTACAGCAGGGGTCATCAAACTTTGTGTAAAGGGCCAAGCAATAAATGCTTTCAGCTTTGCAGTCCTGTTGAAACTACTTCACACTGCCATCTCGGCATAAAAGGTGCCATAGACGATATGTAAAAGAATGTGCGGCGGGCGCGGTGGCTCAAGCCTGTAATCCCAGCACTTTGGGAGGCCGAGACGGGCGGATCACGAGGTCAGGTGATAGAGACCATCCTGGCTAACAAGGTGAAACCCCGTCTCTACTAAAAAATATGAAAAAACTAGCCGGGCGAGGTGGCGGGCGCCTGTAGTCCCAACTACTCGGGAGGCTGAGGCAGGAGAATGGCGTGAACCCGGGAGGTGGAGCTTGCAGTGAGCTGAGATCCGGCCACTGCACTCCAGCCTGGGGGCAGAGCGAGACTCTGTCTCAAAAAAAAAAAAAAAAAAAAAAAAAAAAAAAAAAAAAAAAAAAAAAAAAAATGTGCTAGCCTATGTTCCAATAAAACTTTATTTACAAATATAAGCAGCAGGCTGAATTGGCTTGATAGCTGTAGCTTACCAACCCATACTGTAGAGACTTCAAGGGAAGGGGGGCCAATTCTGTTTCTCACTTTGGATTATGAATTCTTAGGAGCTGAGAGGAGGATATGAAGGCAGGCAGGTTAAAGAGGTGGGAAATTCAGCTGTCTAGCAAAAGATAAAAAATCTGGAGTCAGATAGGTGAGTGACTGAATTTTGATCCAGCCACTTTCTCCTGTGTGACTTTGGGAAAGTTATTATATTTAACTTCTCTGAGCTTCACTCTCCTCATGCTTATACAGGCAGTCCTTAAGTACGGTAGAGGCTGGTAACTATTCATAAACTTCTGTACCTCCTTCCTGGGCTCAAAGCTAGACTATATTTCCCAGCTTCCTTTGCAGTGATGAACTTCTATGTGGTTAGAATCTTATCAGTAGAATATGCAGAGAGGGTGTGTACCAGTTCTGGTCTAGTGCATTTAAAACAGTGGGACTCCTATGTCCACATTCTCCATCCTGGTGGCTGGAATCCGAACTCGGTGGTGTAGCCTTCAGCACATGTACAGGACAATGCAATTTGGGATCTGGAGAGGCAGGAAGGAAGGGTTCTTATCCCTGAAGGCTGCATGGCACAACACTGCCTCATGAGCGGAAACACTCATTGGGCTGTTTTGTGAGAGGAAAATAAACATTGCTCTTGAAGCTCCTCATTTTAGTGTTTTCTTGCTGCAGCAGTTTAGCCTAAAGGAAACAATGTGGTATCTGACATATGACTATTACAAATCTATAAAATAAGTCATGTGAAGTGCTTGGCATTTAATGGGCATTCTATAAAGGAGAGAGAGCTTTTATCTGTTTCCTTATTCAGGAGGGCTATGGTAAAATGGCCTTCTCATATCCGTTTTTCTTCATTGTGGTAACAATAATCTTTGCAGAATACAAAAGTGATTATATCATCATCCAGCTTAAAATTCTTAACAGGCCATTTCTTGCTGTTAAGATAAAAATTAGAATTCTTACCATAAACTTCAACCTTCCTGATCTGGCCCTTGCTGACATTTGCAGGCACATCTCTTGCCACTGTTTCCCTAGATCTTTCACCTGGTTTCTCTGTTCTCCTTGCAGTTATCTAAACATGCTATACTCTTCCTACACAGTTTCATTCGTGCTATGTCTGGAAGGCTCCCTTCCCCATGCAGCCAAATCTCTTAACTAGAGTACGTTCTTTCTGATTTCTGCTCACATGCTTTGGGGAGGCTTCCTTGATGCCAATTGTATGTTTTTATTTACTAAAGGTATTATATACCCTTTGTTTCTAGCATGGATCTCAATTCTGATGGGCATGTGTAATTATTGGAAGTCTCTCCCACTAGACTATAAGCACCTTGACACAGGAATCTGCATAAATTTTTGATCGTGATTAAATCTCTTTTAACAACTCACAAGAATTTGAACAAATGTTGTGCCAGAGAAGTTGAACCTATAAGTAACATTTTATATAACATAAATTAACAATAAATTAGAGTTATTTACAAGAATGAAACTATAAACATAACAGAAGAAATGACATGTAATTTGCAAAACATAATCTTTGAATGAGGAAGCCTCCTTGAGCAATTATATTTTATTATCTGAAACAAAAACTTCTAATACAAGAATACTGACCATAATAAAGGCACAAAAGCTTATTTACAAAACACATTAGCATGAAAGGATAATTTCCTTGATATAGGAAGAAAATTATAAATAAAACAATTCCAGAGAAAATTAGAAACATGACTAAGTAACACACAGAAAAAAGTGGTTTATAAATATATAAGACATTCAACCTAACTTTAAAGCAATGGAAATTAAAATTACAGACGTATTTTCACCAATCATATTAGCAATGACAAAATTATTGATGATTTCTTAGGACAAAAATGAATCATTATACACTGATGGTAAAAATAAAAATTGTTGTAAAACTTTGATTCTATTTGGCAATATCTACGAAAATTTGAAATGCACACATCATTTGACCCAGTAATGTCACATCTAAAAATTTGCTCTGAACTGTGCTATATGATTGTTCTTAAAAATATATATGTGTATATGTATATGTATAAGCACATTGGTTACAGCATTGATAGCAGTAGCAACACTCTGGAAACTGCCTAAATATTCGTTAAAGTAGGATAAAAAATAAATTATGGTATGAACATACGGTTTAAAATTATAGTAACATTAGAAAAAAATGACATAAATGTATCAGTATAAAAGGTGCCAACCATCAGTAATTAAAAAGAGCAAGTGACAGAATAATGTATATGCTATGATGCCATTTATATGAAGAACTTACAGATGTATAAGTATGATGCATGCACATATGTGTGGAACGGGTGGAAAACCTTTGATTTTGAGCATTTGCAAGTGAATACCTTGGGGAAGGTGTATGTTAATGGCAGGTAGGTGGGGTGACTACCTTGAGGGAGGGGTATGTTAATGGCAGGTAGGTGGGGTGGGGAGATGAGATGTGTGGTGGAAAACTCCCTTTTGCTTTCTAGAATTCTGTATACTTTACTTTTCCTTCAAGTATATATTTTCACTATAAAGAAAGATTTAGAACTTTGCTAATCAAGCAGAGTGGTAACTTTCAGTTATTATTTGTATTTGATTTCACATTCAGCCATTCTTTGACAATTTTTGTGCTATTTAAATTGTAAGTAAGTTTTCAGTGCATTTTTAAATCTATTAAAGTAAGTCTTATACCCTTCCCCTTTATTCCCATTAATTACTCTCTTAAATATTTGCTCTTCTATTCATTTAGGAAATTTTAAAATCATACTGTCAAGTTTCCCAAAAATTCTGTTGATATATTGATTAAAAAAATCAATAAACTTTGGATTTTTTTTCCAGAAATATTAATTTCTTCTCCATTTACATAAATATTTTTCATGAGTGTTGGTAAACTTTTAAATGTGAATGTTACATACTTCTTGAAGCTTATTGGTGAGTAGTATAAAATATAGATTTGTTTTGGGTTTTGTAAGTATTATTTTTTCCATTGCATTTTCTAACTGGTTTTTCATGACTGACAGGGAACCTATTGCCTTTTTCATTCTTAGTTTTGAATCTGACCATCTTGGTAAAATTTCTTCTTAGTTCCTGTAGTTTTCAGTTGATTCTTGGATTTTCTATGCAGGAAATATAGGCATCCTCAAATAATGATTTTATGACTCTTCCAACCAATAACCATCTCTCATTTCATTTTCTTTTATTATTGTCTATAACAGTGATTCTCAAAATTTGTCTTTGCAAATTCCACAGAGCCAATTGACTCATACAGAAAACTTTTGTTAATTTTGGCAAAAATTGTGTGCTTTTAGGCAACCTATGGTTGCAACTGATAAATGAACATTCTAATGTGACTGTTACTTGACATTTTTCTTTACATACATTACAGTGAAAGACAAACATGAAACAACGAGGAAGTACGTTGAAACTTCACTTAATTGGCAATAATTGCAGAATCAAATGCATTTTCTAATTCTGGAAAAATAATCCTCAATTTTTTGCACTTTTCTCAATGTAATGACTACTTTCATTTACTACTATTTAATGACTACTATCATACTTTTAAATTTCATTCGCATTATTAACATTTTCCTCGTCACTTCTAAAAGTCTAGGTCAAAAGTCAGCAAACCATGGCCAACAGGCAAAATTTGATTAAATGTTTGTTTCTGTAAATACGGTTTTACAGGGGCATAATCACACTCGTTTATTTATAGATTGTATATAGTGGCTTTCACACAACCATGGCAGCTCTAGCTGAGAGGTTATATGTCCTGCAAAGTCCAAGATATTAGTGTTTATTACTTGGCCCTTTACAGAAACATTTTGCCAGCCCCAGTCTAGACAATTTACAAAACAAAACCTCAAACCCTGATTTTTACTGTTTGCCAATTTCAGTGCTGTAAATATTCACATCATGAGCAATTTCAAGCCACCGATGTGAAGTCACTGAAGGCCGAATTGGGAAGATGGTGCAGAGTACATAATTATGTAGTATTTCTACCATACTGATACAATAGTGCTAAATAGCTGCAAAAGCTTAGATAACAGTAACATGTAGAAAAAATAATTAGGTAGCGACACGTTAAGTATTTATTACCTTTACACTTTGTAAGTTTATGTATATTTTATTTTTAAATAATGTCTGTATTTAATAACTTCTAATACAAGAAGAAGTTAAAAAATTCCTAAATTTTTTAACTTTAAAAAAATTCCTAAATTTTTCACAGTTTGCTTCTTTTAGAAGCCAGTATGTGCCAGTTCTAGCACCTCACTGTCTGAAAGGCTTTTAAAAATAGATTGAACCACCCCTTCTCCTCACCCCCAGAGTTTCTGATTTAGTAGGATTGGAGTAGGGTCGCAGAACTTGCATTTCTAACAGTTTCCTAGGTGATGCTGTTGCTGCTGGTCCAGGGAATCAAACTTTGAGACCACAATAACATTATATTAAGCAATAGTGGGATCTGCCTTTGTTTGATGGGTAGTCTAACTCAAAGAAGTACAGACAGATTTTTTAATTTGCTGGAAATTTTGTATTGTTGTTACTGCTATTAATCCAAAATTGATATTGAATTTTATCTGTTGCCTACTGCTTATCTTTTGAGATGAGTGGTTGTTTTTCCTTTTTTGATCTATTTATACAATGTTTCTACTAATATATTTCACATTAAGAAACTATCTTTTCATTCCTGGCATTGTCTATGATCATAATGAATTACTTTATTATTGCACTCAATTTGCTTTAGGATTTTTTATTATCAACAATAACATTCACAATGTTCTTGCTACTTCTGTGTTCTTTCTTGTAAGGTTTTATTTTCAAGATTACACTGGCCTTTCAAAATTAATTTTAAAACTTCCCATCTGTTTCTATGAGCAGAAGTAGATTTTATACAGTACGGAAATTACCTGTTTCTGGAAAATGTGAAAGTCTCATTGGAAGGCACATCTGGTTTAGAAACATTTTAGACCTTCTTTGTAATATTTGAAGTTTCTTCTAGGTAGTATTTCAGTTCACACTGTATCCATTTGGATTTAGTTTGAATAAGTATTACTTTTCCATAAATGATCATTTCATCATGATTTTCAATATTTTTAAACACCTCTGAATCTGCTCCTGTTTACTCTGCCTTCTCCGTAATTTTATAAATATATTTTTTCTTCCTTTTTTTCTTGACTAGATTTGCTATTTTGAGGTAATGTATTATGTTGCTTTTAAAAATCTGATCTTAGATTTATCTATTCTATTGTTCTATTTTCTAATTTGCTTCTACTGTTCTTATTGTTTCTTTGTATTTTCTTAGGGATTTTTGGGATATTTCTTAATCTCTTGAATTGAGAGTTTAACTTTTGCTATTTACAAACTGAATTGTATAAACTTACAGCTTAAACAATTACACTGAAAACACCCCAAAGTTATCATTTCTCGATTATTTTACTACATTTTATTATCTATCCTCTTAATAGATTTACATATATTGTATCTATAAGGTGAAATATTATGCTGTACATAATCACTATTACATTGTAAACAACACAGAAAAATTGAGTTTTTTCTCCTGTTCAAAATCTATTGTTCAGTTCAGGAAAAGAATTTGTAATTGACAATCATGGAAAGTTTTTACATGTGTCTTCATTCTTTCACTTTTGTCTTTACTCATTAACATAAATATAAATAAAATATTAACAAACATTCATGTTTGTCCTACATTCCTTTGTCAATTACATCCACAGATTGGCTACAGATACAAGAGTTAGGCAAATTCCAATTACTGCATTATTTGAGAGTCAATTAGCCTTGTGAAAGTTACAAAAAAGAACATTGCACATTTTCTTATATATAAATTGTGTGCAATTCAGTCTTTATAGCAGTAACAGTTTTAATAAACTTACACATTTTTTTTTTTTTCTGGAGAACCAGTTATTAAACATTTGCTGGTACACTACTGATAGGTAGAGTGAAAGGCATAAAGAGGTAGCATCTTCTAAGGCTCTGTTTTGTGTGTGTGCTATTTTCACATGCTTTGAAGCACTTTCATATTTACATTGTATTTTGCTGTAAGTTGAATTGTGCTATAACATTTAGTTTTAAGTAGTTTAAGCATAATTATCATTATGAACTCAAAGTTTAAAAAATTGAAGAAAATGGTAGAAAAATATAATGGGTAAAACAAACTTTATTATGTCTTATATACAACTAATTCTAAATTTTTATTATATAAACTTGTTTTCATTCTTTAAGAATATATTCTATCTGTGAAATTGTATGTTTTGGGTTGGGATGAAATGTATCATATCTGTATTAGTCCATTTTCACACCACAGATACAGACATACCAGAGACTGGGAAGAAAAAGAGGTTTAATGGACTTACATTTCCACATGGCTGGGGAGGCCTCACAATCATGGCAGAAGGCATAGTGGAGCGAGTCACAGTTTTTTTTTAAATTTTATTCATTAAAAATATTTTTATTAGTAAGTGTCCGGAGTAGACTGGGAACTTAATTTTACAGAATTTTTTTTTTTCTTTGCAAAGGATAATTCTATTTATTTTTTATTATACTTTAAGTTCTGGGGTACATGTGCACAACGTGCAGATTTGTTGCATAAGTATACATGTGCCACAATGGTTTGCTATGCCCATCAACTCGCCATTTACATTAGGTATTTCTCCTAATGGTATCCCTCCCTCAGTCCCCCACCCCCCCCAACAGGCCCCAGTGTGTGATGTTACCCTCCCTATGTCCATGTGTTCTCATTGTTCAACTCCCACTTATGAGTGAGAACATGAGGTGTTTGGTTTTCTCTTCTTGTGTTACTATGCTGAGAATGATGGTTTCCAATTTCATCCATGTCCCTGCAAAGGACATGAACTCATACTTTTTTATGGCTTCACAGTATTCCATAGTGTATATGTACCACATTTCTTTATCCAGTCTATCACTGATGGGCATTTGGGTTGGTTCCAAGACTTTGCTATTGTGAACAGTGCCACAATAAATGTACATGTGCATCGGTTTTTATAGTAGAATGATTTGTAGTCCTTTGGGTATATACTCAGTAATGGGATGGTCGGGTCAAATGGTATTTCTAGTTCTAGATCCTTGAGGAATCGCCACACTGTCTTCCAAAATGGTTGAACTAATTCACACTCCCACCAACAGTGTAAAACAGTTTCTGTTTCTCCACATCCTCTCCAGCATCTGTTGTTTCCTGACTTTTTAATGATCGCCATTCTAACTGGCATGAGATGGTATCTCATTGTGGTTTTGATTTACATTTCTCTAATCGCAAGTGATGATAAGCATTTTTTCATAAGTTTCTTGGCTGCATAAATGTCTTTTCAGAAATGTCTATTCATATCCTTCGCTCCTTTTCTGGTGGGATTTTTTTTTTTTTTCTGATAAATTTAAGTTCTTTCTTTGTAGATTCTGGATATTAGTGCTTTGTCAGATGGATAGATTGCAAAAATTTTCTCCCATTCTGTAGGTTCCCTGTTCACTCTGTTGATAGTTTCTTTAGCTGTGCAGAAGCTAGTTTAATTAGATCCTATTTGTCAATTTTGGCTCTTGCTGCCATTGCTTTTGGTGTTTTAGTCATGAAGCCTTTGCCCATGCCTATGTCCTGAATTATTGCCTAGGTTTTCTTCAAGGGTTTTTATGGTTTTAGGTCTTACATTTAAGTCTTTAATCCATCTTGAGTTAATTTTTGTATAAGGTATAAGGAAGGGATCCAGTTTTAGCTTTCTGCATATGGCTAGCCAGTTTTCCCAGTACCATTTATTAAATAGGGAATCCTTTCCCCAGTGCTTGTTTTTGTCAGGTTTGTCAGAGATCAGATGGTTTTAGATGTGTGTTGTTATTTCTGAGGGCTCTGTTCTGTTCCATTGGTCTGTATCTCTGTTTTGGTACCAGTACCATGCTGTCTTGGTTACTGTTGCCTTGTAGTATTGAAGTCAGGTAGCGTGATGCCTCCAGCTTTGTTCTTTTTGCTTAGGATTGTCTTGACTGTGCGGGCTCTTTTTTGGTTCCATATGAAGTTTAAAGTAGTTTTCTCCAATTCTGTGAAGAAACTCATTGGTAGCTTGATGGAGATAGCATTGAATCTATAAATTACTTTGGGCAGTATGGCCATTTTCACGATATTGATTCTTCCTATCCGTGAGCATGGAATGTTTTTCCATTTGTTTGTGTCCTCTTTTACTTCCTTGAGCAGTGGTTTGTAGTTCCCCTTGAAGAGGTCCTTCACATCCCTTGTAAGTTGGATTCTTAAGTATTTTATTCTCTTTAGCAATTGTGAATGGCAGTTCACTCACGATTGGGCTCTCTGTTAGTCTGTTATTGGTGTTTAGGAATGCTTGTGATTTTTGCACATTGATTGATTTTGTATCCTGAGACTTTGCTGAAGTTGTTGATCAGCTTAAGGAGATTTTGGGCTGAGATGGTGGGGTTTTCTAAGTATACAATCATGTCATCAAACAGAGACAATTTGACTTCCTCTTTTCTTAATTGAATACCCTTTATTTCTTTCTCTTTCTTGATTGCCCTGGCCAGAACTTCCAATACTATGTTGAATAGGAGTGGTGAGAGAGGGCATCCTTGTTTTGTGCTAGTTTTCAAAGGGAATGCTTCCAGGTTTTGCCCATTCAGTATGATATTGGCTGTGGGTTTGTTATAAATAGCTCTTATTATTTTGAGATACATTCCATCAATACCTAGTTTATTGAGAATTTTTAGCATGAAGAGGTGTGGAATTTTATCAAAGGCCTTTTCTGTATCTCTTGAGATAATCATGTGGTTTTTGTCATTGGTTCTGTTTATGTGATGGATTATGTTTATTGATTTGCATATGTTGAACCAGCCTTGCATCCCGGAGATGAAGCAGACTTGTTCATGGTGGATAAGCTTTTTGATATGCTGCTGGATTTGGTATGCCAGTATTTTATTGAGGATTTTCACATCAATGTTCATCAGGGATATCGGTCTAAAATTTTGTTGTTGTTGTTGTTGTGTCTCTGCCAGGTTTTGGTATCAGGATGCTGGCCTCATAAAATGACTTACAGAGGATTCCCTCTTTTTCTATTGATTGGAATAGTTTCAGAAGGAATGGTACCAGCTCTTCTTTGTATCTCTGATAGAATTCAGCTGTGAATCTGTCTGGTCCTGGACTTTCTTTGGTTTGTAGGGTATTAATTACTGCTTCACCTTCAGAACTTGTTGTTGGTCTATTCAGAGATTTGACTTCTTGGTTTAGACTTGGGAGGCTGTACGCGTCCAGGAATTTATCCATTTCTTCTAGGTTTTCTAGTTTATTTGCATAGAGGCATTGATAGTATTCTCTGATGGTAGTTTGTATTTCTGTAGGATCGGTGGTGATATTCCCTTTATCATTTTTTATTGCATCTATTTGATTCTTCTCTCTTTTCTTCATTAGTCTGGCTAGCAGTGCATCTATTTTGTTGATCTTTTAAAAAAAAAACCAGCTCCTGGATTCATTGATTATTTGGAGGGTTTTTTTGTGTCTCTATCTCCTTCAGTTCTGCTCTGATCTTAATTATTTCTTGTCTTCTGCTAGCTTTTGAATTTGTTTGCTCTTCCTTCTCTAGTTCTTTTAATCGTTATGTTCAGGTGTCGATTTTAGATCTTTCCTCCTTTTTCTTATGGGCATTTAGGGCTATAAATTTCCCTCTGCACACTGCTTTAAATGTGTCCCAGAGATTCTGGTACGTTTTGTCTTTGTGTTCATTGGTTTCAAAGAACATCTTTTTTTCTGTCTTAATTTTGTTATTTACCCAGTAGTCATTCAGGAGCAGGTTGTTCAGTTTCCATGTAGTTGTGCAGTTTTGAGTGAGTTTCTTAATCCTGAGTTCTAGTTTGATTGCACTGTGGTCTGAGAGACTGTTTATTATGATTTCTGTTCTTTTACATTTGCTGAGGAGTGTTTTACTTCCAATTATGTGGTCAATTTTGGAATAAGTGCGATGTGGTGCTGAGAAGAATGATTATTCTGTTGATTTGGGTTTAGAGTTCTGTAGATGTCTATTCAGTCTACTTGGTCCAGAGCTGAGTTCAAGTCCTAGATATCCTTGTTAATTTTCTGTCTTGTTGATCTAATATTGACATTGGAGTGTTAAAGTCTCCCAATATTATTGTGTGGGAGTCTAAGTCTCTTTGTAGGTCTCTAAGGACTTGCTTTATTAATCTGGGTGCTCCTGTGTTGGTGCATATATATTTAGGATAGTTAGCTCTTCTTGTTGCATTGATCCCTTTACCATTGTGTAATGCCCTTGTCTCTTTCGACCTTTGTTGGTTTAAAGTCTGTTTTATCAGAGACTAGGATTGCAACACTTGCTTTTTTTTTCTGCTTTCCATTTGCTTGGTGAATCTTCCTCCATCCCTTTATTTTGAGCCTACGTGTGCCTTTGCATGTAAGGTGTGTCTCCTGAATACAGCACACTGATGGGTCTTGACTCTCCAGTTTGCTAGTCTGTGTCTTTTAATTGGGGCATTTAGCCCATTTACATTTAAGGTCAATATTGTTATGTGTGAATTTGATCTTGTCATTATGATGCTAGGTGGTTATTTTGACCATTAGTTGATGCAGTTTCTTCATAGTGTCAATGGTCTTTACAATTTAGCATGTTTCTGCAGTGACTGGTACCAGTTGTTGCTTTCCAAGTTTAGTGCTTCCTTCAGGAACTCTTGTAAGACAGGCCTAGTGGTGATAAAAATCTCTCAGCATTTGTTTGTTTGTAAAGGATTTTATTTCTCCTTATGAAGCTTAGTTTGGCTGGATATGAAATTTTGGGTTGAAAATTCTTTCCTTTTAGAATGTTGAATGTTGGCCCACACTCTCTTCTGGCTTGTAGGGTTTCTGTTGAGAGATCCACTGTTAGTCTGATGCACTTCCCTTGGTGGGTAACCGGACATTTCTCTCTGGCTGCCCTTGACATTTTTTCCTTCATTTCAACCTTGGTGAATCTGACGATTATGTGTCTTGGTGTGGCTCTTTTTGAGGAATATCTTTGTGGTGTTCTCTGCATTTCCTGAATTTGAATGTTGGTCTACCTTGCTAGGTTGTGGAAGTTCTCCTGGATAATATCCTGAAGAATGTTTTCCTACTTGGTTCCATTCTCCCTGTCACTTTCAGGTATACCAATCAAACGTAGATTTGGTCTTTTCTCATAGTGCTGTATTTCTTGGAGGCTTTGTTCATTTCTTTTCACTCTTTTTTTCTCTAATCTTGTCTTCTTGCTTTATTTCATTAAGTTGATCTTCAATCACTGATATCCTTCGTTTGACTTGATCAATTTGACTATTGAAACTTGAGTATGCTTCATGAAGTTCTTGTGCTGCATGTTTCAGCTCCATCAGGTCGTTTATCGTCTTCTCTACACTGGTTATTCTAGTTAGCAATTCATCTAACCTCTTTTCAAGTTTGCTGTTATCCACCTTCTGAAGCCTACTTCTTTCAATTCATCAAACTTGCTCTCTGTCCATTTTTGTTCCCTTGCTGGTGAGGGGTTTTGATCCTTTGGAGGAGAATGGGCATTCTGGTTTTTGGAATTTTCGGCCTTTCTGTGCTAGTTTTTCCCCATCTTTGTGGTTTTATACACCTTTGGTCTCTGATGTTGGTGACCTACAGATGGGTTTTGGCGTGGATGTCCTTTTTGTTGATGTTGATGCTATTCCTTTCTGCTTGCTAGTTTTCCTTCTAACAATCAGGTCCCTCAGCTTCAGGTTTGTTGGAGATTGCTGGAGGTCCACTCCAGACCCATTTGTCTGGGTATCACCAGCAGAAGCTACAGAACAGTAACTCTTGCTCCCTGATCCTTCCTCTGGAAGCTTTGTCCCAGAGGGGCACCTTCCAGATGCCAGCCAGAGCTCTCCTGTATGAGGTGCCTGTCAGCCCCTACTGGGAAGTTTCCCCCATTCAGGCTACATGGGGGTCAGGGACCTACTTGAGGAGGCAGTCTGTCTGTTATCAGTGCTCGAATGCCATGCTGGGAGAACGATTGCTCTCTTCAGAGCTGTCAGGCAGGGATGTGTAAGTCTGCTGAAGCTGTGCCCACAGCAGCCCCTTCCCCCAGGTGCTCTGTCCCAGGGAGATGGGGGTTTTATCTATAAGTCCCTGACTGGGGCTGCCTTTTGTTCAGAGATACCTTGTCCCAAGAGGTGGAATCTGGAGTGGCAGTCAGCCTTGCTGAGCTGTGGTGGACTCCTCCCAGTTTGAACTATCCAGTGGCTTTGTTTGCACTGTGAGCATAAAACCACCTAGTCAAAGTCTCAGTAATGGCAGACACCCCTCCCCCCACCAAGCTCCAGTGTCCCAGGTTGATCTCAGACTGCTGCGCTAGCAGCAAGGATTTCAAGCCAATGCATCTTCTTGCTGGGCTCCATGGATGTGGGACCCACTGAGCCAGGCACCAGATGCAATCTCCTTGTCCGCCAGTTGTAAAGACCATGGGAAAAGTGCAGTATCTGGGCAGGAGTGTACCATTCCTCCTGGTACAGATTGTCATGGCTTCCCTTGGCTAGGAAAGGGAAATTCCCCGACCCCTTGCACTTTCCTGGTGAGGCAATGCCCCGCCCTGCTTCAACTCGCCCTCCATAGGCTACACCCACTGTCCAACCAGTCCCAGTGAGATGAACCAGGTACCTCAGTTGGAAATGCAGAAATCACCCACCTTCTGTGTGGATCTCGCTGGGAGCTGCAGACCAGAGCTGTTTCTATTTGGCCATCTTGCTGGACTCTCCAAGTCACGGTCTTACACAGATGGCAGGAGGCAGAGAGCTTTTGTAGGGAATCTCCCATTTTTAAAACCATCAGATCATGTGAGACTTATTCACTCTCATGAGAACACCATGGGAAAGACCCGTCCCATGATTCCTTTACCTCCCAGTGGATTCCTCACATGACATGTGGGAATTGTGAGAGTTACAATTCAAGATGAGATTTGGGTGGGGACACAAATCAAACCATACCAATGTCTTTTTTTTAATTGTGTTATTAACAGACAAGACATGGAAACAAATGTCCACTGATAGATAAATGGATAAAGAAAATATGTGAGGGGTGTGTGTGTAATATTTTGCAACCTTTTTTGTTTTGAGACAGGGTCTTACTCTGTTGCCTTGGCTGGAGTACAGTGGGACAGTGGTGCAATCTTGCCTCACTGCAGACTCTGCCTCTGGGTTCAAGCAATCCTCCTGTCTCAGCCTCTCAAGTATTTGTGACTACAGGCACATGGCGACAAGTCTGGCTGATTTTTGTATTTTTAGTAGAGACAGGATTTCATCATGTTGCCCAGGCTGGTCTCAAACTTCTGGCCTCAAGAGATCCACCTGTCTTGGCCTCCCTAAGTTCTGGGATTACAGGAGTGAGCCACTGTGCTCTG